>NW_004524846.1:639776-650260 GCF_000260255.1 Octodon degus | reverse complement strand
GAGGGGGCCAGCCACATAGCTCAGCAGATTCAAGTACCTTCTTAGGCAGATGCATCGGCCAAGGTGCAACACCTGAAGTACCATGCCAGGCCCACCCCCAGGGCATGTTGAGATGGTGTATGACACTGGACATGGTGACACAAACCTGTAATCCTAGCTCTAGTCCTAGGCTGAACACAGGAGGATCACTGTAAGTTTGATCTATGTAGTGAGACCCTATAGACCCTTATTAAATTTTTTTTAAAAAAGAGCCATAAGGGATTCAGATTCCTGTTTTCTAGGGTTCCAGCCTACAGGGCTCACTTCCATTGAAGCACTACATTGTCAAAATGTCTATAATGTCTTTGATTTAGCCAGTCAAAGGGGCAATCAGAACCTATAGAAAGGTGTCACCTTCTTTCACTAAGAGGCTTACCTAATGCAGGGTCTAACACAATTGTATAAGTGAGCAGAAGTCAGATCTGAGAACAAAGCCACCAGCAGAGAAGGATAGAAAGCATTCTCTTCTTCATGGTCATATTAGTCATATGGCTCTGTTTTCTCTTACAGATACGGATGCAGAGGCCAGAAGCAGTCTCTTTCACATTAGGCTTAAAATGCTACCAAAGCATTTCCACTTGCACCTCACATTGAAATATATGAGAACAAAACCAAAAACAAAAAACCCAAAAACATGGATTGTTTGGGTAGCTGAAACACCATTTTGTTTTACAAATGTTCCTGGCCAAAATTAATGTTCATTCTATTTCCTTCCTCAAATCCTTTATTCCACTAAAATATATAGATCTTTTTGTTTAGAAATAATCTCTATTCATATAAATGCAGAAAATGAAAATTGATTTTCCAAATTGCCAATAGACAGAGTACAGCATTGACAATACATGAATAGATATTCATGGGAACATAATCTGAGTGTTTTATCATCTTTCATGGAGCCTGCAAGTCTCCCAAGTATGTAAGCTGATGCTAACATGTAACTTTGCAGATACTAGACTGGTGTTCATTTATATGTGTACAGGTATGTAGTTTATAAGTATTTTCAGACAATACATTTTGAATTATAGTTGTTACCTGGTCTCAAAAACAAAATGTACTCTAAAAATCTATGTGTCAGTTTTCTTTCCTACTAATCCTGCAAACTCATTCACTAATGAAGAAATAGTTTGATAACAAGTAAGAAAATAAAAACAGAAAGATTAAATGTTCTTTTTCTTTTTCACCAAGATAAGGGAAATTGGGATTCGATTCTATTTGCACTTAAAAGAACTCTAATATTTCTGCATGCAGCAGTTTAAGCATCTGAAAGTTAGCTAACTAGAACAACTCTCCCTCTAGATTAAAATGAGAAAAGATGTATTTTCTTAATTTTAAAACTCTGAAGTCTTATTAAAATGATGAAAAAACTTTGACATGGGCCAATATGTCTTTCCAATGTGATACGCATATTTCAGAACTATAAACAACTAGTAAAACTGTATGCTATGACTGGATATGATTGAATGAAACATTTTCTGCATGACGTAGGCACAAGGTTCAGATATGCTTTTTACTGTAAAATAATTCAAAATAATGGACTAAAAAGAATATTTCTGATTTTCCTAAATAATATGAACCAAATAACTTTCTACTAGAGAACATAAGATGTCATGTAATTTGCTTATGTAAAAGTAAATACATTTGGCAAGCATAAGATTAAATTTTTTAAAGCAATAAAATGAAACTGCTAATTAACATGTACCAGGCACAGCCCAATCGGGAATGTTACTAATGTTACAAAGTAACATGTTTGAACTTATAGAAAAGTGGGTGTTATCATAAAAATCCTTGTCCAAATATAAAAAAAAGACTCTTTTAGAATATTTTACTGAGTTTACACACCTATAATATTCAAATAACGGCACTTAACAAAAAAGGGGATACAGATGAATGTCCATTTTGTATCTGTGTATTCAAAGTGCTTAGGATAGATATATAGTTACATTCTCTTAGTGAATAGAGGGATTTGTTCTAATGGTGTTTGTAAATAGGATATCATGTCCGCATCTTGTACAGCAGTTAACTACTAGGAAGAATGTATGCAATATGTGAATTATTGAAACTGTCCTACCAATTTGATTTGAAACTGTCTCATTGCTATTTGTTTATCAATAAAATTATGGGGGAAAAAAGAAAAATATAAGCACTTTAAAGTTCTACTGAGACATTTCATTTTTTAATAGATTTCTTTATGTATGTCAACAATGAACAGTACTTGTATAAATTAAACTGGGATGTAACTGGAACTGTTCTTTGTTACATGCTGACAAAGAACAGCTTGATTAAATAGTAAATCCTTAAAAAAAGAACAAAAAGAAAATAAAAAATAAAAAGTAAACTTTTAGAAAAGTTTTAGATTTCCATATAAATTACAAAATAGAACAAATCTATCAACATCTTAACATTATGGTACATTTGTCATGATTCATAAAACCATATTGATACTTTATAAAGTCAAAATAAAACACATTTGATTTAAAATTAAACAAACAAATATAAAAAAAAGAACAAATTTAAAGTTCATGGTACTGAATTTCATGGTTTTTTAAGTCTGACCACAGACAGCATAACATTTTATTGATATCAGTCAGATTAAAATAAAGATTAGGAACTAAGAAATTAAAGCTCATGCCTCTGTATCTGATTGTCGAGCAGTTATTATAATGGCTAAAGCTAAGAAAGAAAATAAGGAAGCTGGCCTTGATTTCTTAATATAATTCAATGCCCCCAAACTATTATTAAAATATTAAAAATGATCTCTTCAATTAACAATTAAGAATTGAATGGCATAAGAATATGTGAAGAATACTTATGTTAGTATGCATATCAGCAATTAGAAAAAAAGGACAAAATACATAAACAGTTTCAATTTTCAATCCTCAAACAGGATTTTTAATTGAAAATAACTGTAACATTAATATGCAATTTCCAAACTTTATTTTGCAGATAGAACCAAATGCCCACCATTAACAAATTAGCCTGCCACGTAGTTTCATTGGTGCTGGTACAAGACTGCAATCAGAGGCAAAGCATGTTTGGTTAACACAGTTATAACAACATCCACAATATTAATATTCTAGCTCATTTCCCTGAGGCCCAATTCCCGCAAGGTGATCTGAAGAGGCCCAAAGAACGTCTGCACTGCTGGGGTTTCTGTCTCAGAGGCGATGACTCTGCTTAGGGTGCTCAAATATTTTGTGATGGTCAGTAAACACGCCTTTCTCTGTATGGATACACTCTCTATGTCTCAAAGCTGTAAGCAAACTCTCACTTTGCTGTGGATAGTGGTTGTATTCATGTCCTTCCAGGCTGGTTGCCACACAAATGTCCTTGGAAATTACTAAACATTTACTGCAAAAATATTTATCTGATTGTGTAGTCAATATTTGCTTCTTTCATTCAGTTATAAGTGCTTCAGAAGATGGGAGGAGATTTGTGTCAACTTGTTAGCTCTCAACCTTCACCAAATGGCCTAGCAAGATTAGCAGTGGGCGCTGAACTCATGTAGTGAGTTAACTGCCGACTTGACCACTGTATGGATTTTAAAAGGAAACAATTGTGTAACAACGGACAGCTATTTCTTTAAAAATATTATAATTAGGGGCTGGGGAGATAGCTCGGCAGTCTAAGTGCCTGCTTAGAAAGTGCAAGAATCCAGGTTCTATACCCTGTACCGCATGCTGGGCACGTAACCACACCGCGCATGCCTGTAAGCTCAGCGCCGAGGAGGCTGAGACAGAAGAATCATTAGGAGTCTGAGCTGTGTAGTGAGACCCTGTACCAAATAAATAAATGAATAAATAAAAGATTACAGAATATATTATAATCATAATTTTAAACTTTCAGCTATTATATACATTGCATGTATATATTGCTTTTATGTGTAAAGTATGTATATGCTATGTTATTAGGCAAGATAAATAGGCTGAAAAGAATAATACCAATAATATATTACAGTTTAAAGGTACAAAACTGAAAACATACTGAAGTAAATATACCTAACATCTGAATGACTTGATTTGAGGTTGTATTTTTATATTTATTTACTTTTATGTATTTGGTACAGGGTCTCAGTAGACAGCTCGGACTCATGGTGATCCTCCTGTCTTCAGCCTCCCCAGCTCTGGGATTACAGGCGTGCACTTCCACCCCCGGACGCAGTGGCCAGCAGTTCAGCATGCCCAGGGGCAGGATAGGCACAGCATGTGGGGCTGGGGGTCAAACCCGGGTCCCTGAGCTTGCCTAAGCAGGTGCTAGTTCACTGCGCTATCTCACTGGCCCTCGGTTATATTTTTAGATAGCTCTATTTTATATACTTTCTATGATGAAATTATACAGCATATAAAGTTGGTGAAAAATAACCTATTACTATATAGCCATATGTTATGCACAACATACCCACAATGTTCACTTTAGAAAATATTGTGCCCTACTTTCAGCACAATTGAATGATTTTAAAGATATAAATATATGTGTTAAACTATCCTATGGAGAATAGTACTACATACATTAAACTTATAGCATCATATTAATGACATAAAAGGCCATATAAAATCAAATCACATTGGAGAATTCCAAAATATATTTCTTATACTTCCAAACTTTTATTATACAAATAAATCAATAGAATTTTCTACCCCTTACATAAACACCCACACTTATAATAAATCGTCTCATACAAGTCTGAATTTTCTCTACAGTTACAAAGCCATAGTTGATACTACAAAATGAAAGCAATATGTATGCTTTATTTTCTGGTATAGTATGCATTAGATGGCCTCGGGGAGTTATAAGTAGTTGTCTAATACATACATAGCTGAACTCTACAGAGGGACTTCACTGCTGAATAAAACAATGTTTGAAATGGTGCTATTGATTATTTTCATTCTACCTGACTAAACTGAGAAATGAGGAAAATAACAATCTGAATTGAGTTGGCCACCTTTTATCTCTTCAACATTCTTCCAATTTTTTAAATTTTTTTATTAGTGCGTGTTTACAGCACATGTTTGCATTTTGTGCTGTGAGTTGGGACACGAGTACGTGTGAGTACAGGAGCCGAGTGAGGAGCTATAAAGTTTACCATGGAAAATCTGAAGCAAGTCCTGAAAGTTAAAATACAAAAACAAGATAATTTTGTAAGCAAATTAGAACTATCCGTGACTTACGGCGAACTTTAGCATCATCAGGGCACAAATTGCAATCAGTGTATAAAGTGTGACTTATGAATTTTTAAATTGAAGAATAAATAATAGGATAAATTTATGAATGGCTTGAAGGTCTTGATTTATAAGTGAGTAATTACTATGAAATAATATTGAGTTTTAAATTTTACTGATCATGTAATAAGTGCATATATTAACAGGGTACACTGTGGTAGTAAAATACATGCATATATTGTATGCTGATCAAATCAGAGTAATTAGGGCCAGCAAGATAGCTCAGTGGTCTAAAGCACCTGCTTAGGCAAGCTTAAGCAAGTGCGCAGGGACCGAGGTTCGATCCCTGACACCACATGCCATGCCAGCCCCACCCCCCAGGATGGGCTGAGCTGGCCACAAAAAAACAAAAATTAAAAATCAGAGTAATTACTATTTCTCTTTTCTTATCATTTAATTTTTTTAAATAGATTGCTTATCTGTAGGAGTATTTTAGAGAAACGTGTAACTGACTAAAGAATATTCATATGAACTCTGATAAATGTGGCAGTTTAAATGTGTAGCTCTAATGACTCCTCTACCTAAAATCAGGCCTAACTGAGAAGAAAGGAGAAGACCAGATGGAAAAGGAAAATAGTTCTAAAACACTGACCCCAGGATATATTCTTATCACGTATCACAGATACTGAGAGATTTCTTGAAGCTGCAGAGTATAAAGCTGATAAAAGACAGTTCCGTTCATCGGGAGCTTTGTTAGAGGAAATTGTGGTCTCTTTATTATTTCCCCTTATATTTGAAAGTGAAATCTACAAAGATCAGCAGTCCAAGGGAAAGACGAAAGCCACTCCATTTTGTACCTTTTTTCATGTGTCACATAAAGAAATTGAAACTTTAAGCCATTCTAAGTGGTAATGTGTAGGAAAATACCAATAGCCACTCCACACCAAAAGCCACAAGGGTTTGTGCTCTTCTCTGAAGTTCACGTACAAGAAAGAAAGAACTTTCGAGAGGTGTGACGGAGTAGGCTCACTGACAAGCAGGGAAGACAGCACTGCAGGTGAAGATGGAGCCGCAGCGCACTCTGTCCTGGAGCAGAGAAGCGAGTGATTGATTAGAGCACAGTGATTATCAGGACATTGCTGAGCATCAGAAATAGCGAGGGAGAGACCGAGTTCCAAACCCGTGGTGCCCAGAAGCTTGGTTTCTTCCCTATGACTTCTAGACGGCAACCACAATGAAAATATTTACTATCACTTCTCAGCCTTTTAGCTAACAATTCCTTGTAGAAAAAAAAAGAGTCAATAAATGAAGGAAAATTTAATATGCATTCCAAAGTGGCATTCAGCAACAGAATAGATCAGCTGCTGATATTATCCACCAATAGAAAATAATGGCTATTTCTAAATACAGAAAATTTTTAAAGTACCTAGAATATATCTTAACAATGTGGAACAATTTACTGAAGACTAAGGTAAGCATTTGTGCTAAAGCCTGAACAGAAAGGGGAATTTGAGTGCTAAACTTTAAATAATCCAAGAAGAAGGATCTAATTAAATGAAGAGTGTGAAAGGACAACAAAATTACACACAGAGGAAGACAAATGTACAGAACTGTTTCAGAAATGTGTAAGAATACTGGGACAAGGGGTTCCAAAGTAAGGAGGAGTACTGGCGATGCATTGTATACTGTAATATTTTTTAAAAACTTAAACATCCACTTGTTTTATTGTTTGATCACAACTTAGGTACCATATCTACAATAAACATGAAATATCTAACCTTTGTAATCCTCCATGCTTTCTGTTCCCATCACTTTTCTGATTACTGGATGCAAATAAATCACTAGTGAGGAGACATAGAGACTCTGGAGAAATGTTAGATTTACTACCATGAAGCTAAAGGAATTACTATGATAATCAGAGCTCTGTCATACACTTACACCTCAATAACATTGTTTTCATTGATACAAATTTCCATTGAGTTAATATATACTAAGATGTCAGGCTTGTCTGTATCACAAGCAGTTATTTCAACACTAGAGTTTCATCTCTTCACTTGTATGTTTATTATGAAAATCTTTAGTCACATTTGGAAAACATAGCAGAATGGAAAAAAGTTTGGATACATATAAACTATCTTACTGAATCATAAAGACATAAGAATCCAAAAAGACCAACAACAAGTAATACAGTTCCTTCAGTAATAAAACGTCTCCCAATGAAGAAAATTGCAGGCCAGGTGGCTCTAGAAAAAATTGATAAAATTCAACATCCCTTTGTGATAAGAGCTTCAATGAAAAAAATCACAGGCCATGTTCAATTTTACTGAACTTTTTAAGAGTTCCTGTTTTCAAACTATTCAAAAACTGGTTGGAAGGGGACCTTTCTAAACTCATTCTAGGAGATGAACATTACATCTTCAGCAAAGCCAGAAAATGACACAACAAACAAGAGAAGAGCAGAGGAGAAGAGCAGAGGGGAGGATCAAGGAAACGGTATGGAAGAGAGGGATGAAGGGAGAGAAGAAAGGCAGAAAGGGAAGGGAAGCAGAGAGGGACAAAAAGAAAACCTGTACAATATCTTCATTACAACAATGTTCAACAAAAAACTAGCAAATTAAATCTAACAGCACATTAAACAAAATATTCATCTCAACAACCTAGTTTCAAGAATAAATAGTGGTTCAAAATAATAACAGTAAATAATAAACAAAATTCACCATATCAACAGGGTGAAGGGTAAGAATCATATAACTATCTCATTGGATACAGAAAAAATGTGACAAAATTCAATACCGCTTTGTTATAAAAGCAGAGACAAATGTGCTATAGTAGAGATGTATTACGATCCATAGTAACCCAAACAGCATGCTATTGGCATAAAAACAGACATAAAACCGATGGAAAAGAATAAAGGTATCAGAAATCCTGCATTAGATCCCACTAATTCTTGGCAAAGGTTTCAGAAACACATTGGAAAAGGGTCAGTATCTTTAATGAAGGGTTCCAAAGCAGCTGTACTAGAACATATATTTGAAGAGAAAAATAAAATTGGTAGGCCACAGTTAAAAAGAAAAGAAGGCACAAACGATTAGAATCAAAAGACAGCAAATGGCTCTAGGTACTTTAAACAAGGACACATAGTGAAGTGATTAAAAATTTAGGTCAAATGATTTGTAAAGAAAACTGAAATTAATATATTTCTAGATAATATTATTAGATGTATTAATTATTGAAAAGCTGAATACATTTCTAGATAAATAGAATTGACCAATCCTAAGTCAAAATAAATATGAAAACTGAAGTTTTAAAATTACAAAGTGTTGAATCAGTAGTCACCAAAGTCTTCATAAAATAGACTGTTGGAGACACGGCACCTGTCTCTCCATATGTCTGCCCATATGTTGACAATTTTCTTCCAGCAAAGTCACTAAGTGGTTTTCTTCTGGACGTTGTTTTCAAAAATGATTATAAGACAAATATCTTCAGAAGAAGGAAAGAGAGTTTCTCTCCAAGGCAAAGCAGTAGTTTTCTTTTTCTATTGTATAATTAATATTAGGGGCTGGCCAAATAGCTCAGTGGAATAAAGCACCTGCAAGCAAGTGCAGGGGCAGGGGATTCCATCCCTGGGCCCGCTGTGCCATTCCTGCCCCCAGGACATGCTGAGACTGCAGTTGAGATTGGGTGTGTCCCTGGTTCTGCCAAAGAGAGAGAGAGAGAGGGAGAGGGAAAGGGAGTTAGAGAGAGAAAGAAACAGACAGACAGACAGACAGACAGACAGACAGACAGACAGACAGGGTGTGGTGTCACTCAACTGAAATCCCAGCTCTTGGGAGGCTATAAACAGGAGAATCACTAGGAGTCCAGTCTAGTAATGAGACCCTAAACACTCTGTAGACCCTTCCCTAAAAATACAGAAAAATAAATAAATATTATGTCTCCCTCTCACACACACTTACTGTTATTCATCATGGTAAATTTGGGATCTCTAAACTTTATTTTTTCTCCTGCATACCTTCCAGCTGGCCCTCTTCAAAATTTATGTCTTGAGCCAGCCAGATAGCTCAGCAGACTAAAGCACCTGGGTAGGCAGAGCACAGTGGCCAGGGTTCTAACCCTAGCAGGAGGTGCCAGCCCCGCCCCCGGGGCCCACTGAAAAGGCAATTGAGACTGGGCCTGGCAGCATGGGCCTATAATCCCAGCACTCAGGAGGCTGAAACCAGGAGGATCACTATGAGTCTGATCACTAAGTACAGTGAGACCCCATAGACCCTGTACTAAATGCATAAAAATAAATAAAAATTTAAAAAATCATGTCTTGAGCAACTAGCTGACATGTTGAGATTGTGACACCAACTTTTGTCAGCATCTGCTATTGCTGCGGCCAGCATGGGCCTGTGCCTGGCACTGTGGCCAGCAACCTTGTTGGCTTGAGAGTAATGTGACATCTGAGATCCTTCACAGCTCTTCTAAGACCAAGGAAGTTTCATAGATGATATTTTCAAATAATTTCAACATTTCATAGAACAGTCTTACAAACACTAAATATTTCATTAACCCACATTTCAGCTTTAAAAAGAAATATTTGATACAAGGTCTCACTATGCAGCTCAGATTTATAGTGATCCTCCTGTCTCAGCCTCCCCAGCACAGGGATTATAGTCATGCACCACCATGTTGGGTTTCCGGGCCAGCATAGCACATTAGGGGTTCTGGGGCCAGCATGGCCTGCAGTACCAGGAATCAAACTCCAGGCCTTGTGCTTGCCAGGCAGGTACTATGACCACAGAGCTGTCTCCTCAGCCCCAAAATTTCAGCGTTAATGAAAACTTAATGCTTAAGTGATGTCACTCCTGAGTTCAAACAAGCAAGGGATGAAAAGAACACTTTCAATCAAATATTTAGGACATAGAACTGCTACGCTCGAGTCTCAGTCAGCCAAGGAGATTTTCCTCTGTTGATGTGAGGGCTGACAGCAGGCAGCTTACAACTCTTTGCATTGTCCCAGAATGCAAGCAGCTCCCTGAATTTTCAGACATTGGCTCCTTATAAATATTATGCACACCAACTTTTATCAGCATTTGCTCTAGAAAATTCCCTGATATTACAAAACCGAGAAAATTCTAATTAATTTTAATACTTTAACATTATATAAAAATCCTGAGACAAATATTAGCAAAATGAGTTAAATAATATACTGGAGAGACAAGACCACATATTCAACTTGAGGGTTTTTTTGAGAAATTGTGATCAAATTTAATATTACACATGATTTTAAAATAATTTTACCAT
>NW_004524846.1:612580-639403 GCF_000260255.1 Octodon degus | reverse complement strand
TAAGAATTAATTTGATGCTGAATATAAATGGATAAATACTAGTGATGTCTTTACTTACAGCAAAAACAATAAATAAATGTAAAAGTATTATTCTAATAGCATAAGAACATCAAGTGTGCAAAGGCAAATCTAATAAGAAAGATCTCTGTAAAAAAAACTTCTCTATAAAATAACAAGATCTCTATAAAAATAATTTGTTGATGATTAAGACATAATGAAATCAATTTCATAAACACACTAATTCATCCCAAACCAGTGTATAGTATAAATACAACCTCAATATAAACATATATCAAGAGTAATTTGTGTGATTTTACAAGCTAAGTATTTCTGGCATGTGCAGAATATAAGGACAGCCAAGACTATTCAAACACAAACAATAGAATCATACTGGTTTTCAGATTTTTTCACATCATGGTAATTTAAACATGACATGAATAGTATTCACATAAATATAGAAAAACAAACAAGGATACATAGATGCAAAACTGACTCTTGAGTAAATTTTTGGTATATGACAGAGATAATATGACCCACAAGTAAAGTATGAAATTATTTTTATTTACAAGTTTGCTTTGCAATGTAGGTACCTTCTGGGTTGCTATGGTTTGTGTCTAGTTGTCCCTTCAAAGCCTGATGTAGTCATGGGACAACTTCTGGAGTTTGTGATTGATTCTTGATCCAATCCTTGCATTATGAGTATGACTGCCCTGGGGTAGATACTCTGCATTACAATGTAAAGAGGGGAGAGAGGCTAGCTAGCTGCCTGAGCTGATGCCATTCTCTTACTCTTTGTGGCCACCACTACTACTGTGCCTTGGAGTCAGATGACTATGAACTGAAACCTCCACTAACTGTGAGCTAAATAAACCTTTCCTTCCTTCAGTTTTGGTGTCTGGTATTTGTCCAAGCAACTAGAGAAGAATAACTAAGAAAGAATTTGGTACCATTGAAGTGAGTTCATTGCTGTGGCTAAAACTGACCACGTGGATTGTGAGTTTTTGGAAATAGCTTATGGGAAGAGATAGGAAAGGTTTGGAGATGTGGCCTACAAGAGAAGCTCCAGAACACCTTCAGCTGTTCTATGTAACAGATTCTGGTCAGAGCTCAGGAGACCAGAAAGTTGATAAAAAATCATGCCTGTAAAAACCAGGCTAGGGAGTTTTCTGCTAGGAAGAAGGACTGCATCAGTTCTTAGACTCTGGATAATATGTGTTATGGTTTGGAAAAAAGTATGTCTAAATTTTTTTCATGTCCAGTGACTTTGCCTGAGACTGAGATTAAGCATGGCAAACTAATCTTTCAAAAGAAATTTCAAAGCACCCAAATATTGAGACAGTGGCATGGCTATTCTTGGAGGCTTTTAGTCAGGTTTATGTTTAGAATGAAGAGCAAAGAGGGGGCAATGAAGCCCAGCAAGATGATTTCAATGTTGTGAATTTGGCAAGAAAGGAAACTCTGATAAAGATGTGGAATGTAAACATAGAGCTGAGAGGATCTCTATTGCTGAAAAGGAGCAAGAGAATAGAAATGATGGCCTGAGGGCATCACAGGAGATTGCAGGTCTCCACCCTTTGCAGCCTCAAAATTACAAGGCTGAGGGACTTTGCCTTGAGGAGAAAGCCACAGAGTCCCATGTTCCAGAATGGTGGTTGTGGCCACACCAGGTACCAGAATGGTGCCAGCATGGAGATTTCTCAGAATCAGGGTCATAGTGCTCAGTGAGCCAGGCACTCAACCCCAAGAGAGAAGAAAGTCTGGCAACTGCTCCAGCTGGCAAGGGAGCTTGGTATCATCCATGCAACATTTGTTTCAGGTGCTTACAGAATGCAGGAGTTCTCAGGTTAAGAAGGCTTCCGCCTAGATTTCAGAAGACCTGGGAGGCCAGTCAGTATTCCACTGGGAGGGAAGTGTGTGAAACTGTGAGTGAGAAGCCTATTCAGAGGAAACCCCAGAAGTTTGGGGACACAAATGAACAACCACTTTGTATCTGTATATTCAAAATAGTTAGGCTAGATATTCAGCTACATTCTCTCAATTCAATGAGTAGAAAGATTTCTTCTAATAGTGTTTGTGGACAGGATATCATGTCTGCATCTTGTACAATGAATAACCACTAAGACAACAATATGCAATGTATTAATTATTGAAACTGTGCTAGTTATCGGTTTTGAAACTGTCTCATTGCTATTTGTTTCTCAATAAAATTATTTTAAAAAAGAAGTTGACACAGAAGATAAGAATACAGGGGTGGTTACTTTGGGTTGATGAAAGCAGAGTGAGGAGGGGTGATGAAAGTTCGTCTATGGATAGGAAGTTATATTTAACATCACATCAGAAGTTCTGATGTGTTATTGTACAAGAGAATGAATATGAAAAGTGTACCATATATATTTAGAAAGCTAAACAAGTATTTTAAGATAAATGGTAAATATTTGATAAAAGATAAATATAAAATAGGCATTTTATCATTAGGTAACACTAGATAATGTATACATGTCTAGAAAGATCACATGACACTACACAAAAATGTGCAATTATTATACAATTAAATTTTTTCTTTAAAAAATATATAATTCACAAATGTAATCCTGCTAAAAACCTTAAAGTTACTACTAAGCCTAGTGATCATGCAAATGATTTTTATATTTATTATACAACTGTTTCCTAGTAGTTCAGTTTTCTAATCCGTTTCCCTAAAATCCTACTATATCACATTCTCCACATGTTCAGCATTCAGAAACATTGTAAAATAAAACATTTGCTAACTGACAAATTTTATGTGACAAATAAGACTGAGTAAAGTTATTTTGTATGAAAACCACAATACTAAGAAAAATGTTAGTTTGAATTACAGTGATAGTCAAAAGAGGAAATGACTATGTAGAAAACACAACTCCTGGAACTGTTCTTTAGTGTCTTGAAAATATACTTGTTTGCATAATAAAATATGCAAATGCAAATGAGCTGAAAAATGTAAAAGCCTTCTATTGTTTTCCGATAAACCATAACAATCCCTTCAGGGCAGTAGTTTCTCTTTTAAATATATAATTTTGGAATTTTTATTCTACAAATGATCACAGCAATAGTGATAAGAAAAAATGTATATTCAGAAAATAGACATTTATGGTGTGAGAATTCTATGCTTGGAGATACCATCCTTTATCTCTAGGCCAATAAAGTTACTTTTGAGTAACTTAACTTTTTACAATGAAGTATTTTTCCTTACTCTTTACTATTGTGTTAATATGGAGAGAGAGAAATGGAGGAGGGGGTAAAACAAGCAATGAAGAAGGAAGTAATTTCTTTTGAAAGGGAAAACTCAACAGAAATATGTGAGAATGTGGTTTTTAGTAATATGTGAGTTCCCCAGCCTGCTCACATTTCAAATCATGGAATTTCAAACAAGTTTGTCTAGTACAGACCTAGGACATCCTGAGGCTGCCAGGACATCTTGAAGTTTAGAGTACGTTATGGTCTTTAGCTAGATGTCGCTCCAAACGTCACTTGCGCTCATAGGCAGGGCTTTTGGAAGGTGACTGAATCATAGAGGTCCTATAGCTAAAGAAGATCTTGAGAAGTGGGTCTTAAAAGTTTCTGTTCCCTGAATGCTGACTAGAAGAGTGTATCTTCCACCCTGGCCTCTTCCTTCACTCTCAGTTACTGATTACTCTGTCATCTGCAGATGCCTCTGCCCAGGCCCTTGCAATTTCTTTGTTTGAGCCTGAGAAACACTGCCTAAAGCCTCTGAAATGTGAGCCAGGAAAAATATCTCTTCGTCTAATTTTCTGGTGTTGGCTGTTGAGTCCCAGCGATAAGAAAGTGACTAAAGAGACTGGGTGTCGTGTTACATGCCTGTAGTCCCAACTCTTGGGAGGCTGAACACAGGTGGACCACTACAAGTCCAGACTATGTAGTGAGACCCTGTAGACTCTGTAGACCCTGTACTAAAATACAAAAAAAAAGAAAGAAAGAAAGAAAGAAAGAAAGAAAGAAAGAAAGAAAGAAAGAAAGGAAGAAAAGTAAAGAAGAAAAGCAAAGCAAGGCAAAGAAAAGAAAAGAAAAGAAAAGAAAAAAAGAAGAAAAGAAAAGAAAGAAGAAAAGAAAAGAAAAGAAAAGAAAAGAAAAGAAAAGAAAAGAAGCAAGTGACTAGGATAGGAAGGAATCCCAGGAGCAAAGGATCTACAGAAAAGCAAGCTCCAAAGCCTGAAGCTAAGATGTGTCAGCATGCCTGGATGGCTACTAAACTATGTAGACACAGAGAACTGATGAGAAAATAGCGTGTTGTTGCTGTAACCCCAGTATGAGGTGTCAAGTAGATGTGATGGGAATGCATGATGTTGCCTTTCTCTTCATCTGTGTGTGAAAAGATCTTGCTTCTTTTTTGCCATTAAATATGTCATTAGCTAATTACTCTTTCTAGACACATCATTGGGTTAGAAAAATTTTCTTCCATTTCTACATACCCAAGAATGTTTCTAGGTTATGTAGAACTTATTAATGGGTTAAGTTTTTTTTAAAGCATCACATGAGTTCTATCTCTTGTTCAATGAATATAAAAATTATTTTTAGAAATCTAACCATATACAGCATTGTAGCAGGACAGTCCTAAGCCATTTTTTTCTTGTCTCTTGTTTTCATTTATTGCCTTTTTAAAAACACTTACTTGAGAGACAGTATAGCAGTAACTGATAGGTCATGACAAGCAGTACATATTTAGAAGACCAGAATGACAGGCATTCCAATAATGACCCTACTACTACATATTGCTACTTAGTGCAGTTGCTTAGTTCACAGGTATCAGCACATATAGTTAGTCAGGGTGAGAATCCTGCCTCACCTCAGCAGGATTTTTTAGTTTTTAGTTTCAAAAACCTGCTGAAGATTCTCAGGATTATTGCCTGAACTGTCTTGTGCTTATAAATGTGTGGTTTTGCCACATACATTTTCTAGCTTTTTCCTTGCCCTCTCTTCATGGTTTAATCCTTAAGTTCTCGCTTTCCTTTTATTTGTGTTGTACCTTTCTGTTTTTATTTCTTTTGAGTTCTTAAAAAATATTTTTTATTTTCAAGTATGAAGAACATTGTATTCATTAAACTACTCCATTTAGTTATAATACACTCTCTTTCATAAACTCTTAAATTGCATTCAATAATTGATTTTAAGTTTTTGTTACTATAGATTCTTCTGTAGTCTATCTTCTTGTAAAGTTCATCTGTGACTGTCTCAGAGTAATGTGGGCCCCTAAAATGAATTGGAAAAAGGTATCATCTCCTTTATTTGAAACAGTTTTCAAAATACAGTTTTTATTTCTTCAATATTTTCCCAGAATTTACTAGTAAAGCTACAATAGACTCCATATTTTTAGTCTTTGTGTGGGGAAGAGTTTAATTATACACTTAATTTCTTTGCTTCTATATTATTCAGAAATCATTTTGAGTCACTTATTATCTGTCTTTCAAAGTATCTGTCTGAGCTTCCCGGGGACAACCCGCTCGGGCCCCCTTCCTGTCCCTCTCTTGGACAGGAGCTTTCTTTCTCTCAATAAATATATTCTGCTCATAAAAAAAAAGTATCTGTCTATTTTATCCCAATGGATAAGAGCATTATTGGGTTCATTGATACTGCCCTTGAGTGTTTCTATTACTCTACTTGTCAGAGGGTAAATTTTCTCTTTTATTAGCTTCTTAAAATTTTGCATCAGTTGTTTTCTGGTTCTTTTTCTTTTTTTTTTTATTTTAGTAAAGGTCTAGAGGGCCTATAGGGTCTCACTACATAGATTGGACTCATAATAATCTGCCTGTGTTCAGCCTCTCAAGAGCTGGGATTACAGGAGCACACCACCATGTCTAGTCTCAATCGCCATCTCAGTGCATCCTGGGTGTAGGGCCAGCACAGCATACCGGGGATCAAACCCGGCCACTGCATCTGCCTAGGCAGGTGCATTAACCCACTGAGCTATTTGGCCTGCCCTCTACTTTTCTAATTTTATCAACATTTAAAAATATAAATATCTCTCCAGGAAATTCATTCATTTAACTTCAATTTATTTTATATGTTTTACTTTTGGTATTATTTGTGTAATTTGACACATTTCTATTTCCCTTTTTGATTTTTTCTTGTTCTTTATGCTACTTAAATTGTTCTTTCAATCTGCAAGCACTTTCAGATATCTTTCTGTTATTAATATCTACAGTAATTCTGTTTTTGTCAGAGATCTACAATTTCAGTATTTTCAAATTTTATTTGTTTTATGTCTATACACATGGTCTTTTTTATATCGTACCATATGAATTTGAGAAAGATGTTACTTTATGATGTTTTCTAAGGCAAATTTGAATTTGAATGGGATGATACTGTGACTCAGCCTTCTCAGTTCCCTCAGAATCTACACCTACTTGTTCTACCACTTTCCAGGAGGCTTCAAGGTGGCAAGGCCACCTCAGCACAAGCACAACTTTTATAAATCATTGAAAGACACTATCTTTGTAAGACTGGCTTACATTCCTTTTAGAAAAGAAATACCCTGTGGGTCACCCAGATGGAATACTGATGCATCTCTAGAAGGACAAGGCCATTGGTACAGACCGAGGTTCTTGCTCAGCCCGCCATCTCATGTACTGAATGTTTCTGCCCCACACTAGGAGGCTGCTTCCACCATCTGTCACAGAAGAGAGCTGCCACAATAAACCGCTGCACCCCAGTCTGCATCTAAAACTCATCCATGGTGCAAATCGTATTGAAGGAGGAAAACCATACCTGAGAAAGCAGATTAACTAGAACCACTAAAGCCCCTGAACACAATAGCCAAGTTCTTAGGTTTCACATATGAATATTTATGTTCCACACAATTTTTTCTCGATACATAGTAGGGTGTTGTTTGAGCATTTATGTTCTTTGGTTGATTCATCTGATGGCTGGTTGATTTCTTGAGATAAGATCTGGCTATGCAGTCCAAGCCGACCTTGTACCTGTTATGTAGCATAGGCTGACCTGGAAGTCTCAGCAATTGTTCTGCCTCAGCCTCCTAAGTGCTGAGATTATGCTACACACAAGTATTTTTCTGTGACAATTTCTGTATGTAATTTAGTAGAAGTTTGGATCTTTTATTTTAATTTAATGGAAGTATTGAGATCATTAGATTTAAATATAGTTAGGCTTCATGGTTCTTTTGCTATTATATTTTCTTATTTTTCTTTTTTGTTTTTTGCTTGTTTCTTCAGAAAAGAAGAGAAGAAGAGAGTAAGGCAAAAAGAAAAATATGATATAGCCAGACTTTTTCTTTCTCTTCTCCTCCTCCTCCTCCTTCTCCTCCTCCTTCCCCTTCCTCTTCCCCTTCCCCTTCTTCCTCTTCTTCTTTTTATCTTTTTGAGACAGGGTTTCACTGTGCACTTCAGTCTGGCCTTGAGAACACTTTGTAGCCCAGGCTGGCCTCAAATCACCGTGGTCGCCCCACCTTAGCCTCCCAAGTGCTGGGATTGTAGGGCTGTGCCACCGCACCCAGCCAATATCCAGGCTTTGTACTTCTTTGTAAAATTCACATTTGGGTAGATGTAATATGAAAACAGAAAGGTTATATAATGAAGATTTGGGGCTGGGGAAATAGCTCGGTGATTTAAGCACCTGCCTGGAAAACACAAGGACCCTGGGTTCAATCCCCAGTACTGCATGCCATGTGCACAATGCTGGCCACAAAAACTGGGCGTGGTGGTGTATACCTGTAATCACAGCACTCGGGAGGCTGAGACAGGAGGATCACTTTGAGTTTGAACTGTAAAATGAGACCCTGTGCCATATCAATCAATCAATAAATAAATCATTTTTTAAAGAATATTTATCTTGGAGGTGATGATACTGTTTTTCAAGGTTTTATTAATTTAGTCACTCAGCATAGTTAAGAATATTCTATAAATAATTACATAATCTATCTTGAAATAGTAAAATGTTTAAGTACAAGAAAATACAAATCTTTAGTATAGCTAATATATATTGGACCGTCCAATGAGCCCATGTATAATTCTAAGATAGAATGAGTTTTATTTTTTAAAATAAGTAAATTTTCCTTTTGTTCCTTGATAAATCTCCAAAAATAAATAAGTCTTAAAACATTCATCTTGGGCTGGCCAAATAGCTCAGTGGATTAAAGCACCTACTTAAGCAGACGTAGGAGTGGGGAGTTTCATCCCTGGGCCTGCCATGTTGGCCCCACTCCCGAGGCGCACTGAGATGGCGATTGAGATTGGACATGGTGGCACACCCCTGTAATCCTATCATTTGGGAAGCTGTAAACAGGAGGATCACTACAAGTCTGATCTATGCAAAGACCCTGTACACCCTGTCCTAAATACAAAAAAAAAAAGAAAAGAAATTAAAACATTCACCTTTGTAAACAGTTAGAAATGTTCAAGGAAGGACCAGCCAGATAGTTCAGTGGTTAAAGCGCCTGCTTAGGCAGACCCAGGGTCTGCTGTTTGATCCCCGGTGTGCAGAGATGGTGATTGAAACTGGCATGGGGTCATGCACCTGTAATCCCAGCACCTGGGAGGCTGGAAACAGGAGAATCACTACAAGTCCAATCTACATAGTGAGACCCTGTAGACCCTGTCCTAGAAAATAAAATTAAAATAAAAAAATAAATCCCCTGGAATCTTATCTCTTTTTCTGGATAGTCCCTCTACTTGGAAAGTTTTCTTTAAATGAACATTTTTCAGCCTGATTCCTATGTATATATTAATTCTCAGTTTGAGTATCTTTTCCAGAAACTTCCCTGAAAAAAATTAGATATGAGGGAGATATTTGTCCAGCTATATTTCAAATGCACCCTTGCTGTGGCAACATGTTATAACATCCATTCTCATACCATATCTATATACAATATATATATTTCATTCTCATACCTGTATCCTCTCACTACACTGAAAGTTTAGAGATGGTGACTTTCGACTTTGCCTTGGTCACTGCTATATCTTAAGGCCTAAAAAGAATCTCCCAGTAAATGTTATTGACATAGATCAACCCTATTTATGCTGATTTCATATTACAGATTTAACCTTTATTAAGATTATTAAACTGTATAGGAAATGGAGAACTGCCAACTCTCATACTAATTATTATAGTTTCTACAATTTCATGCATTTTTCTAAATGCTTTCACGCATTAATATGCATGATCTGGAGATAGTTCCAAGATTAGGTAAAGTGGGCTCAAGTGATATTAAATTAAATTGCATTCAAAAAGTAAGAAAGTGTTTATATATATATATATATATATATATATATATTTTTTTTTTTTTTTTTTTTCCTGTCTTGGGATGCCTTAAGGGCAGGCCTGGTAAGGCATGAGGATTTGAGGATTGAACCACAGTATCCTGAGCCTGAATGCCTTTGCTTAAGCAGGCACTTAAACAACTGAGCAAGTGGGAAGCTCCCCTATATATTGTTTGAAAAGAATATCATTCTATTAAAAATTGTTAAGAAGACTGGGCATGGTGATGCTTGCCTGTAATCCCAGCTTTTGGTAGGCTATAAACAGGCGGATCACTACAAGTCCGATCTAGTAGTAAGACCCTGAACACCCTATAGACCCTCCCCTAAAATACAATAAATAAATAAATATTCTTAAGACATATACACGAGATACCTAACATAGGCATACAGCTAATTTATATTAGTTCATTGAAAAGAAAGGTTTATGCTTATATTGTTCGATCAATTTTTCCTACCTATATCTTTTAATCTGAGCAGCTACTTTGAAGAGAACAACATTCCTACACCTTTGTTTACAAACTTTACATCATTATGTTTTTTTCTTTAAAATGAAAAATTAAAATTGTTTAAAAAATTGCTAAACGTTATTTTAAAAGTAGCAAATATTGTTATATTTTAAAATGTTAAAAGTTGTTAAATATTGTTATATTAAGTTGAATTTTAAAAGTAAGAAATTTTGACCTAGGAAGATAATTTAGTGGTCTAAACACCATCCTGGCAAATGCAAGGGCCTGGATTCGATCTCCTGTACCATATGCCTTGCTGACCACAGAATCCTGGGCATGCAGTGCTGGCCACCAAAACTGGGAGCTGTGGCATATGCCTGTAATCCCAGTGCTAGGGAGGCTGAGATAAGAGGATCACTCCAAGTCTGAGCTCTGCAGCAAAACCCTGTACCAAATAAAAGATTAAAAGAAAAAAAAGTAAGAAATCTTGACATTTAAGTCATTCAACTGAAATCACTTGATTCCAAAGGAAGTATGTGGGACAAAATCACAATACGTTATTACATATATCCTTAAGTATCAGGATCCTAAACCTTGGGAATCTGGGACTATGCATTAGTGTTTGTTATTCGTGTGTTTTGATCCTCAGATTTCTGAAGCTCAGTTATGGGAACTGTTTATTTCTTATTCATCATGTAAGGTCCAACTTAGAAAACAACTTCCTGACACACAATAGTTAATTTTTAAAACTGTGTGACCGTGAATGAATACATGGAATTGTCCCTTTCCTAAGATGAAAATATTTTAAAATATCCTCTTTAAAGAAGAAAATGCATAAAATATTTATCGTAACTGCATGTACTGAGATAATTAAAATTATATGATCTTTAAAGAAACAGAAAGAGAAAGGGGCCCCCAAAGTGGAATGGAGCAGTGAGCTCTCTGATGAAGCAACAGTGAAAGGTGTATCAAATACAAAACTGACCAAACTGAATGCCCTCCAGGAGGGGGGTGCTGAGTGGCCCTTCAGACGGAAATAGCAAATTTTTAGCACACAAAAAGAGAAATAATAAGATAAAAGAAGATCAAAACTATGCCAGAGTTATGTGTATCTCATGCTTAATACAATCTGATTTTAATTTATAAAAAAATCACTCCGGCAGCGAAGTCGAGTATAGATTAAAGAATGACAAACTTGAAAGAAGTGAAACTAATTTTGAAGCTATTGTAGTAATTCAAGCTCAAAATGATAGATGCTTTAATTATCATTACCTCTAGGGATAGAATGGAGAAACTCGATATGATGGATGATACAGCAGTTGAAGCCCTGCAACTTGATGATTGAATGGGCATAAAACGTGAAGCATAGGGGTGACCACTGTGCGTACAGGAAATAGGAATTATGGGTAGTTTTAACTAGAGAATGAAGAGATCAAATTCTTATTTTTCAAAAATCATTCTGAAGAATGTATTTGGGGAAGAGGAGAGGCAGGAGGTAAGGAAAAAATTTAAGAGAAAAATGCAATTCTTCAAGTAAAACTTGTTGAGAACCCAAGGTAATTTAAATAGAGAAAATCAATGCAATATAAATTCTCCACTAAGACTCATCAATTCCACTCAATTGTTCAGCACTTTTGAAAATAAATGGTGAAGTCAGACATAGCAGAGGAACCTATCCCTAATAATTTTGAATAGTTTGAAAAGAATCCAAAGAATTTAGGCATGTGAGTTATTTATGGAATTGTTTTGAACTAAAAACTACTTTTAAAAGAGGCTTCTGGAAAGACTTACATAAAAAAAAGAAAATCCAGCCATCCTATTTTTGGACTATAATTGAAGCTCAATACACCACCAGTGTCACAAAGTTTCTCTCTCGAGGATGTAGAGCAAGATCTCATCTAAGGAAGATTCTCTGGTGGCCACCTCCCCAGAGATGCATCAAGTTGAAGAATAAAACTATTCATGCACCAGACTACTTTCATGCAAGCTAAGAAATCAAAGGAAATTCCAAAGTGCTTGTTTTCAGAATAACAAAATAGAAAGACACACTGAACCCAGAGACTACCTCCACTACCTACACCCCAATCTTAGCCAACTATTGGCAGGCCAGTGCTCACAGTCAGAGCAGTAAGAAGAAACCCGTGTCCCAGTACAGTGGCCTCCGTGAACTCTGAGAGTGAACAGGTACTTGAACTTAAAGACTCCGGCATGCGCCATCGTAGCATCAGCTTTTATGGGCAATAGAATGTCTTCAGCACACCATTCCAATCTTGGAAAGCACAAGATAGAGCTAGATCTTATTCTATGGAAGTAGGAAAGATTAATGCACAGAGTCCTTTACTCTGACTGGCACATAGCACAGGGCTGGTGATCTCTAACACTGGATTTACCCTAATGACTCTATCCCCAGTACTGCCTCTGGATGGGGACTCTGGAACAACTCAGTTCTAGAAGACTCACAGCCCTAGCCTGTCCAAGTTTTATTCCACTCAGCATCACCTGTGAGTGGAAGCAGTAATTTTAGACTATGAATCCAAACAACAGAGTGAAAAGAAAACTTACAGAATGAGAAAAAAACGAAAACATTCTTTTGAAAACTGCGTCTGACAAGTGGTTCATACCCAAAATATGGAATAAACTCAAAAAACTCAATCACAAATAAGCTGATTTTTAGAAATAGATCTTTTGTCTATTTGACATTACTCAAAAGAAGAAATACAAATGGAAAGCTCACAGCCCCGCCCCCTGGTGGGCTGAGCTGGCCACACACACACACACCATTCTCTCTCTCTCTCTCTCTCTCTCTCTCTCTCTCTCTCTAAAAAAAAAAAAACTTAAAAAAAAAAAACAAATGGAAAGCTCACATTGTCAATGAAAAACTTGTTCAGCATCATTAAATCATCAGTTAAATAAGTCAAAACCACAAAGAAACATCACTCACCCTGTAAGAATAGCTAATATTAAAAAGATGAAAGACAAGAAGTGCTAGTGACAATGTGACAGAAAACACACATTTTTTTTGAAAATTACTTCAGCTATTATAAGATGCAGTATAGAGTGTCCATAGAACACTGAGCAACAACGTCAATACTAGTAGAGGACCAAAAGAAGTAAAATCAGAGTGTCAAAGAGACTTCTGCAATCCCATGTTTGCTACAACGCTATTCACAATAACCTAAAATGGAAACACCTAGCTGTGGTCACATGATAAATATAAAGAAAATGCATACAAGTACCCAATGGAACACCATTTAGCCATCAAATGAATACAATCCTATCGTTTGTCACAACCTGGGTCAAACCGGTGACCATTCTATATTAAGTGAGAAATAAGCAGGGCATAAAAATACAAATACAGAGTAATCTCTTATGTACAATAGGACAACATTTTATCTTAGAAGTAGAGAAGAGAATGATGACTACCGTGTGTCAGTGAGTAGGTGTGTGTTGGGTGGTGATGTGTTAAGTGCCAAGGTGAAGGGAGACAGCAGTGAGATGTGCTTGTGTGGTGTGGCACGGCACAGGAAACAGAATATAGGCAACAGTATGCTATAGTCTATATTTATAGAAGCTAAAGAAGTATTTAGAGTGTTTTCACCATAAGGAAATGATTTTCATAGAGATAGATGTGCTTACCCTGATTACAAATGTTACACAGTATATATAGTATATGTAAACAATTACATGGTACTTAAACAATATGTAGAACTTTTATATTTTCTTCTATGAGGAAGACATTTTGGAGAATACATCTTGATGCCTAGGAGAAATATGTTTAACAGGAACACTTTAGTGAGTAAGGATATTAAGCTTCTATTTTACTTTGTTTTATGTGGAATACTGGCATATATAATATTCATGTGTATAATTATTTTTTTCATACCAGGAATCAAACTCATGTCTTTGTATTTGCCAGGTAGGCACTGTGCTGCTGAGCTAAATTCCCAGCTCTAATTTTTATATGATTATGTATGAAATATATACCAATGTGATATTGTGTTAAATATTATTAAGAACACAAAAAATATGTTGTGTATTATCTGACAACATTTCACAAAAGACATGCAAAGATCTCTGTGTGGCCAGAGGTAATATCGAATAGAGAGGGCACCATCTGAGCTGAGATTTAGATGGATAGAAGCCTACTGTATAAATTAACAGTTCAGAAAGGAGTTTCATAACAAGGAAGTTAGTCCCAAAGCAGGAAAATGGACAAAACTTGGCTCACCTTTGGTTAGAGTAAGTATCAGTACGGAATGTCCAAATGAAAGCTACCCTAGTGCTCAGATAGATGGGACCCTCTCTGGAAGCTGTTCCTTACAGGAGCTCAGATATCACAAACACAGACATCAATAAATAAATAGATTAAAGTGTATGTGCACTTTGTCATCTTCTGGGGTCTGCTGCCCAACACTGACAGCACAATCACTAGCCTTTAATTTTTGCTTTCATTACCAACTTGGGTTTTATGCCAAGAAAATGAAGCCTCACAACTTCTGATATGTACCAATGATCCAAAGGGAGATGGTGTTTAAATGGCCAAAATCTTGTGCCTTAAAGCATAACTACTCCAAGTAAAAGCTTAGGAGGCATAAAATGTTTCCCCACTCTCTCACACTTTCTTTCTGTTGTGAAGATGACATTTTCTGAACACTGTTTCTTTAGAATGCACTCGAATTTATAAGACACAATGAGAAGAGCCAAAGCAATAAACCCTTGGGAAATGAGAAAAAAAATGAGCAAGAAATAAAAGTCTGTGGTTATAAGCTATTTACATTTTAAGGGTGCCTTATTAACACAGTAAAGCAAAGAAATACATTAGAAAAAAGATAGAAGGCCAGCCTCATAGCTCAGCAGATTAAAGTGCCTACTTAGACATAGTGTAGAGGTTGGGGTTCAATCACCAGCATGTTGTGCCAGCCCCGCCCATGAGGCACACTGGGTGGCGGGCACCTGTAATCCCAGCTCTTGGGAGGTTGAAAACAGGAGAGTCACTAGGAGTCCGATCTGTGTAGTGAGACCCTGTCGACCCTGTAGACCCTGTCCTATATACAGAAAAAAAAAAAAGAATTAAATTAAAGCTAGAGAATGAGAAAGGAATGAAGGCAGTGATACAGAAAACTCTTCAAAGAATCTTGAATGTGAGAAGAAAACATTACCCTACTGTAAGGAGACTTGAGACTTGAGAACATACTTCAAGATAGTAGATAATGAAGTATGTTTGTAAACTTATCTCACATAAAGAAGTTGTTAAAGAGAGAAACTGAACACAGGAGGTAAAGAAATGTACAAGACTAGGAAAGATCCAGGGAGTGACATCCCTGAGAAAGCAAGAAGAGTACAGGGCAAAGTTGGAAGTGTTCTCTTTTCAATTTAGAAAGAAAAACACTATCCTCAGTGGTCAGGGGAAAGTACCAGATGCAGATAAGTTTCTAAATTAAGAGACGGGAATTTTCACAGTTGATCTTCATGGCAAAAGTAGGGATACTGGCGCCTTAAGAAGGCAAGGAGGAAAGGTGTGAAGAAAGTGAAAGTGTAAGCACAAGGAAAGATATGGACATGATCTGACTAAAGACGCTACAATTTCTAGACATACTAAGGTATCAAATGGATTTGGAGACAATGACTTATAGAGGCAAATGTATGGCACCCTTCTTAAGATGTCTAGTAGCTGTCTAGAGAAAAATAATTAACCATCAGATTTATCGAGGGGTGTTGTTTTGCCAGGCTGTCACCATGGAGATAGATATATTAGGGTTTATAAATTATAGGAAAGAGAAACACTAAAGTAAGGAAAATGGTATTTAGACTGGAAAAGAGTGTGTTCTAATAATACTAATAATGGAGAGCCAAAAAGCATAACAAGAGACAGAGCAGTAGTTGAATGATATTGGATAATAGAAATATGTACTTATGAAACACCTAAGTAGAAAGAAATGGCTTAATTCGAAGAAATGAACCCCTTCTGATGATGTTTCCAAAGATCAATTAAGAAATTTCTAACCCATAAAACTCTAGTCATCTCCTTAGTTATCACATAAAGTCAACTAAGCTTGTGTCAATTATAAAAATCTACTAGAAAGAATTCCACACCGATTAAAGATCTTTTTTTTTCAAAAATCATCTTTTGTTGTTGATTTCTACTTCTTTCAAACACAGTACAAATTTTTAATAAGATTTATATTACCTTAATTCTAACTTTGATGAAAGACAGATTTAAAACAAAAAGCAACATTCTATATTTGCTATAATTGATTTTACCACTCATGCTTTTTTGACACATTGCCAAGAATAAAACCAAACATGCTGACAACCTTGAATTTTTTATCACAAACATGGACTTTTTTTTGTAAGAAATAATCACAAGGAATGGGTTTTTCCATTCTTTCTTGACCTCAAAAATCCAGCAGTCATGGAAAGTTAAGACTGTGGTAAATTGGGCTTACATTGAAAAAACCATTTTATACCTCATTTGCCAGGGAAAGAAACTTTGAGGCTCAAAGATAACCTTTTATCATCTTCTATTCTTTTGAAATAATGTGTGTTTTCCACTTCCATGCACATAATGTTTCTCCAATTTGAGTCTAAAAGGTGTTCAGTCTATAGTGAAGCCCTTTAGAGAAGACAGAGAAAAAAAGGTTGTAAAATGATCTAAAGAACCACAGAAATCTATTTAAACCCAATCCTAATACTCATCTTCACTCTTTGAGGTGTGTGTATGACTTTTATATTACCATGGGCTTTTAAATTCACTAAGATTAAAAAAATCAATGGAGTCATATTTCAAAATTCAGTAAATATCTCATGCATTTAAGCCTTATTTTTTGTTTTTATTGATTAGAATACAAGCTATATTGCCAAAATGAGGTTCACCCAGGAAGCTCATTTTAGCTATCAGCTGTATCACCTTGTCTACCATTTACTTTTAAAAAACTTTAAAAATAAGATCCATCTTCCTCATTTTGTTCTTCTATTTTAAGACAAAAATGAACAGGAGAACCAAGAAAGTGTCTAAAATCTTCCCTCTATAAAAATAAGAGTAGAATTCTATAATCTAAGAACAGCAAGATGTTTTATTCTTGAGATTTACAAGATCTCCAAATGTCTGGAGTTACTGACAGGAGAGAGAGAACACAAAAGAAGGAAATTTTGGTATTTAAATTACACTGTAACAAAGTACTTTTCTCCTTTGAGATTTGTATGCTCCCTGCTTCTTTAATTTTTAAAAATTATTTATTTATGTGGTATAGGGTCTCACTACACAGCTCAGACTCATAGTTATCCTCCTGCCTCAGCCTCCCCAGAGCTGGGATTACAGGCATGTGCCACCACACCTCGTTTTGGTGGCTGGCATGGTGTGTGGTACACAGGATCAAACTCAGGTCCTTGTGCTTGCCAGGCAGGTGCTTAGACTGCTGAGCTATCTCCCCAGCTGCCTACTTCTTTATTTTCACCTGGCTCTTGATTGCTAATTGACTCTTTATTTACGGTTACTCTTGATTCTTGCTTTAGTCTTTCTGCAACTCTCTGTGATACCATAAAGCTGTCCTCCTGCTGTGCTCCTACACAACGCCATTTATCAAAGTATATTTTCCATACCATATTTTTACTATCATGAAAGTCATCACCTACTGTGTCCTTCCAGCCTAACTGACCCATCTTGGCAGCCTTTCTTTCCTTTGCCCCACTGCTTCTCATCACTACATGTCTTTCTATGAAGAAATTCAAATAATAGTAATCAAGCCAGAATGAATGTGCAGTTGAAAAGAATGCCTCAATCTCAGAAGCTCATCAAGGTGCAAAATAATCATCTAACCAAGCATTGTTTTGAAATTTATCTAGAAAGCATTCATATTTTGCTCTTAGTCGTCATTTGCTTGGACCTGTGTTTTGAAAGTTGGCAGAGAAACTTTCTGTAGAGTCTGGTAGAGAAAACCAAGTATGTATAAATATTTGGCAGAGCAGGCAAATGACTGCTGCTACATTGTGACAAACTGCCTTAAGCTAATTTCCAGGGCTAAGTGCACATAATGACACAGGATAAGAAGCCCACTGTGTTAAAAGCAGAATATTCATAAATACATTCTAGATTAAAAAGTATCCAAGACATCCGGATTAAAAGCAACAAGAGCTCATCATATGGCAAGCAGCTGAAATTTTTCTGTTTCAGACGGTTTCTCTGGGGTACCTTCAATAATTTTCTTTCCATCTATTCTGTTTTGCTTTAGCCCACCCACACAGTTCAAAGGAAATATGGACCCCTTAACAGCAGGCACTTGGAAAGGAAAATAAACCTCTTTAGAGGGCACCTAGACAAAGGGAAAAGTAGACTAATGTCAAGTATCTGGCTTCCCAGTATCTCGTGGCTGGCCTCTGAGTGGCGGTCACATGGGTCCCCCACTCAGACACAACACACTCCCATGTTTCTGTGGCGCCTCAGGAGCCGCTGCAGCTGTGTGTATCTCTGCAATCTCACGGAAAGCTCCAGGAAAGTGTTTGAATAGCAGCCAGCCTCCTAACCAGACGCAGATAATCACAGGTCAGCAGCACTAGTCCGTGACCCCAGCTGCTTCTTTCTGCTAAGCCCACTCCCACTGCTGCCCACTTCTATTGGGGCAGGGGCCTATCCCCGTCTCTTCAAACTGCGCAAGGCTTTAGGTACGACTGGCTCAACTTCTTTGCCTACACAATGACTGTCTGATGCTACAGTATGACACTTTGAATACTGTCAGCTTTAATTTCTTTTTTTAAAATTTAACTTTGAAAAGTAAAAACAAAGGGAAGGACTAAAAAATCAGAAGCAAAGAAACGGTAACATACAATAATACATACACTACAAATTTTCAAAGCAAGAATAACTGATTAACAATGGTTGATATATTATTTATTTTCATTGTCAAATCTGTTACTCAGATGAACAGATATAGCTATGTAAGATTGGAAATATTTAATTTTTGTTATCCACAGCAGAGGAAAACTGTATCTAAAGAAAGAGGTTAAATTTTAGATCCCAGGATAAAACAGACCTAGACAGAACCTTAATATATAACAGCTATATCAAACACCATATGATGGGCCGGCCAAATTGTTCAGCTGATCAAAGCACCTGCTTAGGCAAACACAGCATCGGGGATTTTATCCTGGCCACCCAGCCCCAGGAGCACTCTGAGACAGCGATTGAGACTGAGCATGGTGGCGCATGACTGTAATCCCGGCTCTTGGGAGGCTGAACACAGGCGTCTTACTACGAGTCTGATCTACATAGTGAGACCCTGTAGACCCTGTAGACCCTTACTAAAATACAAAAAAAAACCCAAAAACATGTTTTCCAATATGTGAGTGTTTTTTTACTCAGAACCACATTAGTTAAAATGGAAACACTTTTCACGTGACCTGAAATATTTAAGCAATACCTTAGTGACCAATATTGAATCCTACCCCTAAAAACTTACTAGCACAAAAGTATATCCTTACTGTGATATCTCTTTGTCTTTACCAGTTTAGAATTTTGTTTCTCTTGGCACTCAAAATAGTGCAACATACATGGTTTTGTAGAACTGTTTCCCATGCAATATTGAATAACATTAAGTGTTTAAAAATGCAAAATGTTCTAGAGGATAGAAGTTGGGAGAGAATAAGGACTACTGGAAATGAAAACGAGAATGCACTGATTTACAATGCATTAGGATCAGATGTTTCAATTAAGTATGGACAGCGCCCCACCTCGGAGCCTGTTTAACAAATAATTAAGGTCAGAAATAATGACAAGAGGGCACAATTGTTCATTTACGTATTCTCTAAGAAGCCATACTTAAAAGACTGTTAATTTCACTTTCCACATTATCACATGAATATTTAATTTAAAATAAGGTAGCACAGAATAATAAAATTCATATACTAAAACACTTACACTGTTGACCCCTTGGTAACCATAAACCTCCAGAGTTTTATTTAAGAACAATTGATACTAACATAAATTTCATAATGGTCTCTTCTGAGGATTATGTAAGCTATTTCAGGAGAACCACTGAATGAAGTAACAGGTCTAACCATACAAAATTCATAAGCAATGGCTACTGCTATTTTGTTCTTTCATTAAATCAGCACTAGGTAGAGAAGAGTGAGTAGTTAATACTTAAGTGCAAGTGAAATTTCTATATTTTGATGGTGACATTTTCTCATTGATATTCTAAGATTGAGAAAGAGAGCAAAATAGGAGGTCCCTGGCCCAGATATCACTCAAAAAATGACTTATTGGCTTGCACAGGGGAAAAATAGCTTGGCAGAACTTTGAGATTCAGTAAGAAAACCCCTGGGCATCCAAAACAAAGGAGTACAATTTTAAGGCTTACATTTTCTTCCTTTCTTTTTTTTTTTTCTTTTTTCTTTTTGCACACTGAGGATTAAACCTAGGTTCTTGTAAATTCTATACAAATGCACTGTATCCTAAACTAAAGGATGATATGCTCATGTGGCAGTTGACACTTTGTATCAGCTTGATGTTAGAAGCTTGAGGAGATCTGCTCCTCCTGGTTCCGGGCTTCCCCCACCCCCAGAGGGCCAGCCCTTGGGTGCAATTGGTTCCGCCCTATGGTGCAATGGGCTGCCCCAGAGCGACTCAGCACTCAAAGGATATATAAAGGAGGTTAAAAAAAAGAAAAGAAACCTTCGGCGCTGCCCCACCCTCCTTCCTTGTCCTTCCTTGGAGAAGTCCCCAGTGTTTCCCTCGGTGTTTCCCTCGCCATTTTGCAGCTGTGCCACTTCTTTGTAAAAAGTAACTAAGACAGCTCATTTTATAAAAGGAGTATTATTCTCATAGGAAAGTCAAAATAAACATACTAAAGGATAAAATTATTTTCAAACCATCCTGATGAACATAGCCACATAAATACTCAAGAAAATTATATTAGATCAAAATCAAGAGCAGGCCTATAAGGAGTTGTGTTTCATTTGTCAAAAGCAGAGCTGAACGATGACTGGGAATCATTGCAGTACCTCACGTATCTGTTTCAAAGATTTCTCACTAACAGGATGGCAGCCATCCCACAGGCAGTGGCTAGAGACTACATCAGCACCATCCTCCTTCAGTTCAGACGCAACCCCAATGACCACCTCCACACCCACTCAGGAGGAAGCAGTTAAGAACGAGATATGCCCCGTTTCCCTTATCTAACCACAGAGTCTGCAATGAAGGAATCTGCCCAATACCATTCTGGTATAAATGGAGACTGCTTAAAATCACTTCCCTCTGCTATGATTTTACACCTTCTGTAGCTATATCATCATGGATTTATAAGGTCCAATGAGCACAACTATTCCCTATAATTCACAATCACCATTGAGCCCTGTATTTGACAAATGACACACAACTCCTTGTAGTCCCCAAGCCCAGTCCTGGGTGGATAGCCACAGCTTTTTGTACTGAACTCTTCCCCACACAAACTCCCATTGTGGCTTTTCCCATCCACAGCCTCCCTTTTTATGCTCATGACATGATAAAGACCTTATAGCCTATACAAAAGTTAGCTGGTCTGGTCTCTAGTGCCACAGCTATCCCTCTCAAATGAACCTGTTAGGTGAGTTCATAACTTTTTCTTTTTCCTAACACTTGGCTTCATTTTTTCCTAACAATTATAAGTGTACATTTAGTTTTGGATAGGCTTTCATTAGCTTACAGAAATACATTAAATTCATTATTAGGTTTATATTGTAAAATTTACAGCATATTGTATGAAGCATAGCACAAGTGTCTAACACTTAGTGTAGACTTTATTTGGGGACACTGGATCCTAGGCATTTTGCCATTGGCTCCATTTGCATGGAAGTTTGGAAGTCTCTAGATGAGCATTAAAAAATTAATACTTCCAGGAGATTAATGTATGACCAAAGCATGTGAACCAAAATGGAAAGGCAAATTTGGGACAGTCTCATGGAATCACTGTTCTTAAGGGATTATAATAGCAACTGTAACCAGCTAGCTTCTAAACCTGTCCATAGCTGGAGATTGTCAAGCAGGGGTAAGTGATTAGATACCCCATTTTATGTTGAGTGTATGTTATTATTTTGAAATGCTTTGGGTTATAATTTTTGTTGTGTGTTCAAGATGAAGTTAAAGTGAGACCTATGTTAATCAAAATTCACCTCTTCCTATCTATCAAAGCTAATTAAGGTTCCTCAGACAGATGCTTTTGCAACCATGTGCAGAGCCTCTTAGCTACTCTGTCAGTGTCCACTGCCATGAAGGATCATGGTCTTGCTGGACCATGGCCTTTTGTGTTAGCATGGCTGGTGATCCTCCTTTCAGCACACTATAAACTGATTGACTTATCATCTTGAGTTTAACAGTCTCTATGATCAGGATGTTGTGAAACTTACCAAGGGGGAAGGATCCTGCAGAAAAGGTCTCCTCATGCTCTGCATCCTTGTTGACGTGGAAGAAGCAGAACAACATATTGGTTCTCTTAGCCCAATTGTCTTTCTAGCTTTGGTCTCCAAATCTCAATTTTAACATCCAGGAGATCAGTTATCTTATCTAGATATCAAGCATTTTGAAATGCAGACTATACCCAGGGTACTATTATTTCCCTACCAATGATGATTATCTTAGAAACTGAGTCCCTGAACAAGGTTAATGGATGACAATTGTAATGCTTTATAAAAAAGACTTGAGAACATAACATGATAGCATAACATATCATTGTATTAAATGCTATAAATAATCTTTTACTTAAATTTGTTATGCTTCAATAAATTGATATCTGAGATGAATATATTTTATGTGACACTGCCTGAACTGCAATGTTTGAGAATCTTTAAGTGCAGTAACATAAATATATAACATGCACACAGGGCTGGCTGTCTCTTGCTGTATTAGCTCACGCATCTTATTATAAGTAGGTGGAAAGATTGAGCCTAAATTTTATGGCCAGAAATAATTTTAGCATGGAATTCACTTGTTTTCCAGTTTTGCATCTTTGAGGACTTGTATATTTGGGAAACAATTACATTTAATACACCATGAAGTCAGCAATAATGAGTGTTACAAACCAGATTGAAATTGTCTAGAGATGGAACTCTGCCCTGCTTCCACTCACTGACCATTCTAGGTGTCCCTGTTAGTTATGCAGGAAAAAGATCTATCCAGTGTCAGTTTTAGAAATGGATGTTTAAATCTTTGTCTGAAAGTACAAATTATACCAAAGAGAACCTGGACCTGGGGAGAGTGTTCTCCAGTTGTTATATGTTGAAATATGACTGGGTGCCACATGACTCTCCAAGTAACATCAAATGCCCAAATTGTTTTAATACCAGTAGAAAGTGCAAAGAAGTTAACTCTGTAATTGTCTGAGAATTTACAGTGCAGTAGAAATATTTTAAGCATATGAAATAAGCAAATATACCCTATTCAATTAGAGGTTGAAAGCAAATTTATTAATTTTCATTTTCCTAAGACTAAAATTTTAAGACCCCGTTTCATCTGGTTTTTGTGAGTGAGGTTTTAAAAGTTAGAAATAAACGTGCCTATTTAGACTCAAGTGATTCCAAAGGTACAAAATGTGAAACTTTAATAAGTTTAACTATTCTCAAAAGGTATATAAACATCTTTCCATGAAAATATCAAAAAGAGCCTAGAAAAAGAAAAACAAATAGTTGAGTGCAAACAAATCAGGTCCTTGAGCCTGTGTAGAAATATTGATGGAAGTTTCCTTTTTTTTTCCTCTTGATTAATCTGTCCCAGTTTGCATTACTTACTGCCTTGGCTTTTGCTGTGTTTAATCCTTCCTTTTGGTAAAACAGACCTAATTGTTATATAGTGTAATTTAGAACTCCTTTGTAGAACGTTGTCTCTGAGGGAGATAGGTCTGGAGGGAGGGAGAGAGAGAGAGAGGAAGAGGGAGAGAAGGAGAGGGAGAGGGAGAGAGACTGCCAGAACTTGAGAATTTGGGAGCCCAGAAAAACTGATAAGAGAGTTTCCAGGAGTCCACAGCCCAGTGTCAGGACATTCCCCAAGCAGGACTAGGGGCCTGAAGATTCTTCTGTGGATGTGACCTGCCATGATTAGACAGGCATCCCTGCTCCAATATCTGCAGAAGTCTATCTCAAGGATCAGCCCTGTGGGACCTCCTAAAGTCTGAGACAAACCTAAACTTCCTTCACACTCTTGGTAGAAGGTAGGGGCCAATCTCACCAGACTCTGGCTGGATAATGAAGTGCCCAGTGTCAAGTAGATGGTCAGCAGGACATAAGAAATTATCTCCTGAAGCTCCTAAGGAAAAGAGAAAGAGAAGGAGAGAGTAGAGTGGAGGAGAGAGTAGAGTGGATAGGTCACCAAAGGAAGAGGGAGGGGATACTATAGTAGTCGCTAGACCTATGCCCCAAGTTGGCAGAAAAATGTTAGGACAAAAAGAAACCAAGTGTTAGGAAAAAGAAAAAAGAAAAAGAATAACAGAATTAGGAGCTCAGCAGACAGTATTATTTCACACACACACACACACACACACACACACACACACACCCCGAGAAGAATTTCTCTGGCACCAGAGACCACACCAGTTAACTTTTTAATAGGCTATACAATTTTTTTATAGGGTCACAAGCATAAAAAAGAGGAACTAAGGAAAGGAAATGTCACAGCGGGACTTTGTGGCTGACCCTTGTTGCTTTGCGACCTTCTGCCCACCAAAACTGTTGTTCTTCTTGATACCACCTTGCCTTGGAGAAAGCTGATTATAAACTGAAACCTCCACACACTGTGAGGTAAACTTTTCCTCCCCTAATGTTGGAGGTAGGGTATGCTATCTCAGCCATGACAAAACTAACTGAAATATAGGGTCTAACCACGCCTACTGGACCTTATCAATCCATGACGGCCCATCTTGAGCATAAGCATAGAGCATAAAGCATAGCAGGGGAAAGTGATTTACAGTAGTCTCTACTGAGACCAGGATGGCAGTGGTTTGAGTTTTTTCAACAATTGTGTCAAAAAGAATTAAATACAAGCAACTCATACAAAGATATGAATGGGCCAGGAGATAGCTCAGTAGAGTATGCATTTGCCTGGCAAGTGCAAGGTCCTGAGTTCAATGTCTGGTACTGTGCAAAAATTAAAAAAAAAAAAGATATGAAAAATCTATACACTGAAAATTAGAAATACTGATGAAATTGGAAGCATCACAAATAAAGGGAATGTTATATATTATTCATGGATGATAATAATTAATATTATTAAAATAGCTGTGATGTTCAAATTGATCTACATATTAAGTGAGCCCTCTATCAAAATTCCACAGATAAGTCCCAGGATGGCACAGCTGGTGAAAGAAGTGTGAACTCAGCTTCTTTCTCCCTTGACCTGGACTGTGAAACTGGCAAGAAAAGTCTGAGGTCAGCTCCAACCTTTTTCCACTGACCTAGGATGGTGGCAGCTGACAGTAAGAGTCTGAGATCAGCTCCTCCTTCTGCCATTGACCTGGCACAGCATGGTTGGCAAAAGAAATCAGAGATCCACCTCTCCTCCCCTCCCTTGGAAGGATTCAGTGCCCTGAGACCTACAGGAAGGTCAACAACACAGTAGAAACCTTGTTAGGGCGCACACATGGACTGGCAGAACTAGAGGCTTGGAAATGTCTCATGTAACATTAGCAATATGAGCCCAAAATTGCTGAGTTAGGAGAACTAGTGGTGTGCCTGGGGATGAAGACAAGGAATAAAAGAAAACAGGCAGGGCTGGGAAGTAGCTCAACAGCATCAGAGCCTGCTTAGCAAGTGCTTCTTCTGTTTTGTCCTATTTTGCTTTTCTTTCTGTTTGTTGTTGTTTGTTCAGTGTATAAGGATATATTTGTTTACTGATTTCTTTCTTGTTTCCTTTTTCTTTTCTTTTTTTTTTTTTTTTGCTTTCTTCTTTTACTGTTCATGGATTTAGATCTCTAATCTTTCTTTTTTGTTTCATTTTACTCATCCTCTTCCTCACTTTAATCAACTATCTCACTTTTTCTATATGATACTTTCATGTGAGTAAAAATTGTCTCTTTTCTTTCTGGATTACTTCAAAATTCCTGGGCCTTCTTCTCCAATCCTCTATGTCCTACAATTACCCAAACCTGAATGACAATTCTGTGCCGTCCAACCTTGCTCCTCCTATATTTAACCTCATTCTTCTCTCCATCTTATTCCTTATCCTCCCCTTTACACAGCAGGGTAAAATCACTTTACTAAGTGGAAAATCACAACATCTGGTATAAATTGGATTATATTTTATTCTGTAAACATTTGTGCTCTGGTTAAAGGTATCAAGGTAATAGTTTACAACAACATGTCAGTAGTTAGGCTATACTTGAGTATACTATTTATGGCAGTTGAACTGCTTTAACCCAGATGTAACATGTACTATAACCAGAACACTCCCACATATGGCAATACTACCATTGTAAGGGGTCATAACCATCACCACAGTCAATACCAAAGGAATTAGCCCTAATTCAAATAATTATAAACTCCTCAGTCTTAACATATTATAAAGATAGGTTCTTGGGATAGACACGGTGTTATAGAATTTAAAAATACAGATGCAACCTCAGACGCACTCAGCCATCTTGTCTTTGAAAAAGGAGTCAAAAATGTTCACAGGAAGAAAGATAGCCTCTTTAATAAATGGTGCTGGAAAATCTGGCTTTTAACCTTGCTGAAAACTAAAATTAGACTGATGTCTATCACCATGCACTAACCTGAAGTCAAAATGAATCAAAGATCTAAATATTAGGGTAGAAATACTAAGTTTACTGGGAGAGAAATCAGGTAGAAATCACAAAGACATAGGGATAGACAGAGACTTCACAAACAAAACCTAGTCTGTAAGGGAAATACTACAAAGAGTCAACAAATGGAATGTCATCTTACTAAAAAGGCACAATAAAAAAAAATTACTAACAGAGTGAAAAAACAACCCACAGAGTGGGAAAAATTTTGATCCAGTTGTTCCATAGTCAAAAACTTTATATCGAGACCCAGTCCTAGCCCAGGTCCTAGGAGTATGTGGGAGAGCTTCCTGCTACCCTGCACTGGTGGGACCAGTCCCAGCCCAGGCGTAGCGTGGGCTGGACCCTCTCCCACCC
>NW_004524846.1:611406-612480 GCF_000260255.1 Octodon degus | reverse complement strand
AAAAAAAACCTTTATATCTAGAACATATAAAGAAGTGAAAAAAATCAGGCTCTTCAAATTCAAATTCAAAGACCCAGTCTGAAAATGCACATCTGAGATGAATACATACTTCTCAGATGAAGAAATAGAAATGGCAGATCAATAAATACAAGAAAAATAGTTTGACATCATTGATCATCCAAGAGATGCAAATCACAACAATACAGAGATTCTATCTCATCCCCTAAAGAATATCTATTACCAAAATCAATGGATAAGTAATACTGGCAGGGTTGTCGGGGGAAAGATCCCCTTCATGAGTGCCGGTGGGAGTATAGATTGGTGCACCCCACTGTGGAAATCAATGCGAAGATTCCTAAAATAAACTAGAATTTCAGGTCTTATCCACCCTAGTTGTTCTTCTTCTGGGTACCCTTCCAGAAGAATTAAACATATCATACTCACACCAGTATGTGTGCTCCCATGTCTATCTCAGCACAATTTGTTAACAGCTAGATCCTGGAAAGAACCCAAATTCCTGTCAACCAAGGAATGGATAAAATGATGTGATATTACTCAGATATAAGGAAGAATAAATCAGAGGCTTTTATAAGTAAATAAAAAAGACCATACTCAGTGAAATAAAGTCAGACTAATGTGTAAATGTTGTATTGTCTTGCTAGTGCAAAAAACTGAACAAGGAAATAAAGTTCAAAATGTACAATGAATACTGCTAATTGGGAAGGAACTATTCAAAAGAAAAGAAAAACTGATGGAGAAAGGGGAAAGGAAGGGGGAGAAAATTTATACACAAGATAGCTAAGATATGGCTGGTGAGACAGCTCAGTTGAATAAGTACCTGCTTAGGCAAGTGCAAGGACCAAGGTTTGATCCTTGATCCTGCATTCTGCACCAGTCCCAGCCCTGGGAGCACTGAGCTAATGACCAATCTGGGCATGGTGGCACATGCCTGTAATCCCAGCTCTGGGGAGGCTAAAAACAGGAGGATCACTGTGAGTCCAAGCTGTGTAGTGAGACTCTGTACCAAACACATTTTTAAAAACATAATAAACAACTTAGTTTTTGTAACTGTCC
>NW_004524846.1:610070-610807 GCF_000260255.1 Octodon degus | reverse complement strand
TTAAGTTGTGTTTTTTCCCTGAAAATGTTACATGTATGTAATTGTTTCCCATATTTACAGAAATAAAACAACAGATCAAAATATGTTCCTAAGAATCTGGCTACAAAATAACACACATATATAGACAGAATACCAACACATAGAAGAGTGGAATAAAGATAAAATGTTATCGATGCATGTAAGTCTCTTGTTAACATAAAACATAGATATTTAAATTTAGAAACTAAATTATCATGGCATGTTCCCCACTATGTACTAAAATAAAAATCAAAGTGATTTTTCAAAACGTAAATACTAAAACCAAAACACTTATTGTGCTGGAAGATAACGTAGGTTACAGGGATGGGGAGATAGTTCAGTGGCACAAGCACCTGCCCGGCAAGCACAAGGTCCTGAGTTTGAATCCGGTACAAAAAAGAAGAAAACTCTCAAAGACATAAGCATCAGCAAAGACTTTGTAAACAGAATGCCAGTGTTATGGCTTGTGTCTAGGTGTCCCCCCAAAGCCTCATGCAGTCTTGGGGTGGCTTCTGGAGTTTGTGATTGATCACTGTGGGTGTGGTTGGTGCACCTGCCATGGGGCAGGGAATTTGCATCACAATGTAAGGTGGGAAGAGAAGCCAGCTGTTTGAGCTGCTGCTACCCCTCCCTTGCGCTCTTGCTCTTTGCCACCGCCATGAAAGGATGCTTTCTGCTCTGTGCTGCTCTGCCTTGGAGCCAGCTGAGTATGGACTGAA
>NW_004524846.1:604778-609770 GCF_000260255.1 Octodon degus | reverse complement strand
AAGTGAGTAAAAACTTCTCAGAAGAAGTACAAATGACCAATAAATAGATGAGAAAATGTTCAATGTTTCTGGCCATTAAAGAAATACAAATTCAAAAAACACTGGTATTTTATTTTATTCCAGAAACATGGTTGTCATAAAAACCCAAATAAATACTGGCAAAGCTGAGGAGAAAAGGGAATCTACATCATGGGTAGGAATGTAAACTAGTACAGCAACTCTGGAACTCAGTATAAAAATTCCTCAAAAAACTAAATTCTACCCAGTCTAGCTGTTCTTTTTCTAGGTATCTTCCTAAAAGAGCTTAAAGATACCATGTCTCAGTGCTACGCATATCCATACTCATAGGAGCACAGCTCACCCTAGCCTACCTCTGACAACCAGCCTAAATGTTCAGCAACTAAATGAAGAAAGCACAAAGAAAACACAGTGTTACATTCAATGGAGTACTACGCTGACGTCAAGAAGGATAAATATGAGTCGTTTGTAGGAAAATGGATGCACTATCAGACAACAACACTAAATGAAATTAAACAAACTCAAATGTTATCTCTCACATGAGAGACCCAAAATATAAGCAACTTAGGGAGCAAAACGAAAGATAGGCAATAGGAAATAGGAAGTCAGATCTTTTGCAAATAAGAAATGGTCCAAGAAAGTCAAGGACGTGGAGAGATAGTAAAATTAAATTAAATGTGTTATGTTTATGTACCAACTCACTACTACACATGCAATCATTATATATTACAAACATAGAATAGTAAAATTTTTATGATCAAAACACATGGCAGAGGACATTGACATAACACACCCAGAGGTATTGGGACCACATTAATATTAAAAGAAAAGAATTCTTCCGCAAAAAAAAAAACATTCATCACATTAAATTGTTGCACTGTTATTTCTAAATTTATTTATAGCACAGCTATACACTCTTTTATGTATTTAGTACAGGGTCTACAGGGTCTCACTCTGTAGATTGGACTCATGGTGATTTTCCTATTTTCAGCCTCCAAGCACTGGGATTACCGGTGTGCAACACCATGCCCAGTCTCAATTGCCTTCTCACTGTGCCCTGGGGATGGCACCAGCATGGCACACTGAGGATCAAATCCTGGCCACTGAACTCTGCCTAACCAGGCACTTCAGTCCACTGAGCTATCTTGTCAGACCTATAGTACAGCTATAACCGTAAGGTGTTTATCCTTCACATTTTATATACTTAGAAATACAATACAAATAATTTAATCTAAAAGCAAATCATAATTTCAGAATATCTTTAATAAGTAAACATTCAAATTTATTTTAAAGGAGAAAATTAAACTAAAATAACTAGATATAATTTCATACTGTCCAATTATCAAAGATTAAAAGGCTGTATAGCAAAATTGTTCAGAGAGAACCTGGAAATACAGACATATTTGTGTAGAGTAGATTTTTTTGTGTACTATTCACTACTATTCACTTGCTCATCACTGGACTCTCATGACTTAGAGAAGAGGTTTATTTGGTTCACAGTTTCTAGTGGATTCAGTTCAAATCCTATGACTCCAAGACAAATGGCATGGTGGAAAGTCAGCAGCAGAAAACAGCTCCTCATCCAAAGATAGGTAGGAAGCAGAAAGAGGAGGGAGGAGCCAGAGAGAAGAACACACCCTTCAGGCTGTGTACCCCCTAGGACCCCCCCCCCGTTAAACCAGGTCAGATCTCATAACAACACATTCAGTTATGAGCTAATCAGGGAATTGATTCATGGAGTATAGCCTATCCTGATTCAAATACCCTCCAAATACATAAGACTTGAAAGGAAATATTTATTTAAATCAGAAAATTCTGCTCCCGACCCAAAATGCTAAAAAAAAAAAAATGAAAAGAAAGAAAGAAAGAAAGAAAGAAAGAAAAAGAAAAAGAAATGCATTTGGTCCATTTCTAAAAGTCATTAAAGTCTTAATAGATCCAGTGTCACTGAAAAAAATCCTAGTTCAAAGTCTCCTCTAAGATTCAAGGCAGGGCTGGGGAGATGGCTCAGTAGGACAAGCACTTCCCTGGAAAACACAAGGGACTGAGTTCAATCCCCAGTTCTGAAAAGAAAACCCAAAAGATTCAAGGCAAACTCTTAGTGGGAAGTCCCTGTAAAACTAAAACTCAAAATAAGCAAAACAAGTTAAATACTTACAATATACAATAGTACAAGGTAATTATTCACATTTCAAAAGAAAGGAATAAGATGATAGAAAGAAATAGGACCAAACAGATTAACACACCTAAGGGCAAACCAGGGATCAAATTCTGGCCACTGAACTCTGCCTAACCAGGCACTTCAGTCCACTGAGCTATCTGGTCAGACCTATAGTACAGCTACAACCATAAGGTGTTTATCCTTCACATTTTATATACTTAGAAATACAATACAAATAATTTAAGCTAAAAGCAAATCATAATTTCAGAATATGGTTTCATGCCCAGCATCCACAGAGTGGTGTAGTAAGACTCAAGTGCCAAAGGCCATGAGCATCACTGGCACCATTACTGTGCTGACTGTAACTTAGCCTCACTTTGGGGCTGGCTGCACTCACTGCCTTCCTCGTTCATAAGCAATCATTCTACATTTCCGACGTCTCCAACTTTCTATGTTCTTGACTACAATTTTCATCTTTATTTTCACAGATTTCTATACTGTCCTATCATAGACACATTGCCTTGGCTTCCAGGGCTTCTTCTAGAATCTAGATAGAATCCTCCATGACTCTACTACTCTTGCATTCTGAGTGCATAAAACCAGCACCAAATTGATAATGATAAAGTTTGCAGTAATAATCAATTTGTCACCACTGGGACCAAATATGCAACTTAAGAGAGAAAATGTTGGGCTGGGAGATAGCTTGGTGGTCTAAATGCCTGCCTGGCACGTACAAGGACCTGAGTTCAATCCCACATCCTGTGCAGTCCCAGAACACCAGATGCACTGTGTCGGCCCTGAAACTGGGTGTCATGGTGCACGCATGTAAACCTGAGTCCAAACTGTGTAATATGACTCTCTATCCAATAAATAAAAACAACAAATTTTAAAAAGGAGAGAAAGGGAATTTTAGGTTATGGCTAGCTGAATTCAAAGCAGAAATTCCATGGTGGGGGGGAACACTTGCAGGCCAGAGGAAAGTTACCCAGCTCATGGTACTGAGAAGCAGAGTGTAGATCAGATTCCCAGAGCAAGAGATACACCCTTCAAAGGCTTGTGGCTCTGTTGACTCAACTTCCAACTAGGGCCGATTTCCTAACATCATGTATTCAACTCTGTTTTCATCAGTAGATGATTCTGTTAATGTAAATAGTGCCACCATGACCCAAGCGCTTTCCAAAAGGCTCACCTCTGAACAGATGAGTCTTTTAGGAAACATCTTAGATAAAATAATAACTTTTGCCCTTGTTCCTCATGGCCCATGTCCATCTCATGCAAAATGCATTCATTACACTTCTAAAAGTTGACAAAACCTTAACAGCTTTAGTCTTCACTGTGAACCCATTCGTTACACTTCTAAGAGTTGACAAAACCTTAACAGCTTTAGTCTTCACTGTGAACCCATTCGTTACACTTCTAAGAGTTGAAAAAACCTTAACAGCTTTAGTCTTCACTGTGAACCCATATAAAATTAAAAATCAAGTTCCATGTTCCCAAGAAATAGCATAGGATAAATATTACCATTCCAAAAACAAGAAATTAGAGAATAGAAAAGAATCACACTAAAGTAAGACTGATCCCTAGCAGGGAAAACAGCAAATTGTTTAGCTCCATGGCCAGCATTCAGGGCACTTTGTGAAGAGATGTATGCCCCAAAAGGCTGGGCAGACCGATTCCTATGACTCTGGTAGTTATAATCCACATAATCTTTCTTTTGGACTGATTCAAATTTCTGCTTACAGGTTTGCTCAGCAAAACTCCATGCTCCTAGTATCTCCAACTTGCTGGGGTCTCCATCAGTTTTTGATTTCACTCTCCTAGAAAATAAGTTGTCCTCTCAGAGACTGCTGTCACTTCTTAAGGTATCACATTGCTTGGTCTCCTGGGCCTTCTTCTGGAGTTGGTTGGAAGCCTCCACAATTTCTTCGTTCTTGCATTCTAAATGCTTATAAATCTAGCAATGTGTATATGTCCCAAGAGTTGCCACCAGCTTGATCAGTACTTGGTCCCCTTTGAAATATGGCTGCAGTGGCCTCTGATTGCCTGGATAGCGAATGAAAAGGAAACAGGAGTATAGGTGGCCCTTACTTGAGCTTCCCATGGGTCACGTCTGGCCAATTCCTCAGATGCCTTCACGGCACCTTTCATATTGAGCTGGTGCCAGGCACTTGGCTTCATTTTAGTGGTGCTAATCTGTTCAGTGACCACATTTTCTGTAGCCTCAATTTTATCTATGTGGATTTTTTTGGGGGGGTGGGGTTAAACTTCAGTTTTAAAAATCTCTCAGCTTTGGGCCAGGGAAATAGCTTAGTAGAATAAGCTCTTGCCTGGCAAGTGCAAGGTCCTGAGTTCAATATCTGGTATCGGAAAAAAAATTCAAGTTTATATTTTCACTCCTGATTCTCACTATAGAACTGGCTAAGAGCCAGTAACAACACCCAAGCCACTGCCTTCCCGTTCATCCACCTTTAACTATTCACTTCCCCATTAGGCTAGTACCTTAATATTTGGTCTCATACAAAATCTTAGGACATGGCAAAACACAGACAAGTCTTTTGCCAGAAAGTAACGTGAGTGGCCTCTAGTCCAGTTCCACATAGTTTTCATTCCCATACGAAACTAAACAAGTGTGATTTTATTCACCACATTTCTGTCAGTATTCTGGTTTAAGTTCTGATCAGAATTGCCCCTTAAGTACTGCTTACAAGTTTCGATGTTTTGTCTAGCCTGATTTTTCCAAACTTTTTCAAACTCTTTCTGCACACTACTTCCAAAGGCTCCAGAAATGTTTTCACTTCCAGTACCAATTTTCT
>NW_004524846.1:592926-603738 GCF_000260255.1 Octodon degus | reverse complement strand
GTAGACATATGGGGGGGAAATGGAGATACGATTCCAAACTATATGAAAGCTTGATTTCCACACTCTCTTACCACTAATTTATGAGTTTAAAAATATGCAAGCTCATTTTCTCGTATTTCCTGCATGTCAGAAGTCAAGATTGGGTTTAGCTTGCTGGTCCATTAAGCATCTCATAAGTATGAAATGAGGTGGTACCTGGGGCCAGGCTCTTATTCGACACAGCATTTTATTTCTCAAGTTTTTGTGGTCATTGGGAGAATTTGTGGTCTTATATCAGTACAATTCATGAAGTTCACACTTTCAAGGCCAATTAGAGAGCATCTTCTCATAATGGCTACTGTGTTATTCACTTTCTTCAGCAGTTAGACATGATGCCCAGTACCCACAACTTAAAGAACAGTTTCATTTCGGCTCCTGGTTAGAGTTTCAATCTACGATTGGCAAGCTCAAATGCAACAATAGGATGGAACAGAAAAAACTGGTAGCCAGGACCAAGAGAGATGAGGTAGGAGGTGAAGGGAGTGAGATGCCCTTCCTGATCACACCCCACTGACCAACCTCTTCCAACCAGGATCCATTTTCTAACAGCAAGCCATATTAGTCATATGACTAATCTAGTCAGCTTCTACTCATCTAGTCATCTTCCAAGCAATGAGCTTTTGGGGCCATTTTTAATCTAAACCATAATAGGTCCACTTATCAATCTCTTTTCTTATTCTAAAATCATATACTAATATTTTTGGATGAATTCAAAATCAACTGCTTTGTAATATAATTACAAGAGGTTCAGATAAAAATAATTATTGGCCCGATCTATGATCAAAAAGATTAAACAGGACATTAACATCCAAATTTTATAACATAAAATTTTACAATATTTTAGTAACAGCTATTGAAGTCAGTGGTATGGGCAACTACATTCTGAACAGAACTCTGGTTAGACAAGAAATAGTACTAAGAATCAAGAAATGGGAACATATCAAGTTAAAATACTTCACACAGCAAAAATTTTTAAAAGTGTGCAAAGACAACCTACAAAATGTGAAAAAAAACCACCTTGACAGCTATTTCTTATTTAGGACAAATATCTAGGGAATATTAAAATCTCAAAAATGTAGACCCTTCAAATAAAAGTCAGTCAAAAATTGGGCAAGTGAAGTGAAAAGACACTTCACAGAAGTACAAATGGCCAACAAATACATGAAGAAATGCTCACCAGGATTGGCCATCAGAGAAATATCAAAGCAGTACTACCCCAGAAAGACTGGCCATTATAAAAGAATCAAATAATAATGAATACTGCTGGGGCTTTGGGGAAAATTAAACCATTCTGCATTGTTAGTGAGAAGGTAAACTAGTACAACCACTGTGGAACTCAGTATAGATTATTCAATATACTGAAACTAGAAATTCCCTTTGGCCAGCTATTTTCTTTTTCCTTTTCTTTCTTTGTCTTGTCTTGTCTTTCTTTTCTTTTCTGTTCTTTTCTTTTCTTTCTGGCTTGTTTGCCTGCTTTTTTTGGTACTAGGAACCAAACCTGGGACCTTGTACTTGTGCTGGTCAGGCAAGTGCTTATGCCACTGAGCTATATCCCTGGCCCTGACCAACTATTTTTATTCAAAATATTTTCTCAAAAGATTTTAAAACATCACATTATAGTGATATATGAATACTCATGTTTGTAGCAGAACAACTCATAGTAACTAAATCTTGGAATTGGCCTATATATCCATCAACAGATTAATGGACAAAAAACAGGTGGTATTAACGTACAAAGGAGTTTTCTTTTATTACAAAGAAACATAAACTTGATTCATTTGTAGTAAATTGGATATACCTTGAGACCATTACTTTGAGATGAATCAAACACACAGCTTAAATATTGCAGGTTTTCTCTCTATGAGAAACCCAAATTGTAAATAAATGACACAATAAAAGATGGAAGTAGAGACTGGGAGGAGCAGGAAGTGAGGGAAGGGCATGAAAAAGGAAGCAGATGTGTTCTGTACTTAGATGGACTCCACAAAAAGAATGTGATCTTTATCTACTGCAATCATGTTCTACATAATTAAAGTATTTAACTAATTAATTTAAAGAGAAAATTAAAACATATTTAACACACAATAAAAATGAGAAATAAGTAATAACTGAAACTTGCATACTTACGACAATGCAAGTTATAAGAGAAATATGTGGTAATTAAAATAATTAAACATAGAGTGAAAACTGTATGACACAAATGTTTCAATTTACTAGAGATAAACAATTTCACACTCCAGTGAACACAAATACCATGACAAGCCTAATAAATCCTAAATCCCTGGCAACACTGATAGAAATGTATACAAATATACAAAAATGCAAATATACAAAAATCCACCCATACCACATACATCTTCTCTACAATTAATATGTTATATAATCTAGCAATATTTTAAAAGGTATATAAAATCTAATAAGAAGCCCAGTCTACTGTCCGCAAGCTGACATTGGATGCTTCAACTGAAAAACATACATCTTTTTTAAGGCAGAGATAAAATTCTTATACATATCCAAGTGTAACAGTTCTTAAAACAAGTCTCATTAATATTTTCAAAAATCTTCATAATACATGTGAACATCTATAAAAAATAATGAAATTAATCTACAAAACTTACCTTTAAAAGAAAACTGCACAGAACACTACATTAACAAATTGTTTGCAACTGTATGGATGTAGCTGCACATGATAGTGTGCAGTCCCAGAGAGAAAAACATCATCTCTCAGGTATAAGTAAAAATAAAACAAAAAATTCTAGTAGAAGTTGGGAGTAGAATATTAATTATCAGAGATTGGGGAGAGGAAAGGAAAGGAAGTGATGAAGAAAGATCAGCCACTGGATACCAAGTTGCACTTATGTAGGGTAAGACATTTCAGGGCATTATTGTCCAGTAGGGTGGCCCTCGGCAAAAGGAAAGTATTATCTATTTTTAAAAGCCGCAAGAAAGGATATTGGAATATTTTCACCATGAAAAAGTGAAAAATATTTGAGGAGATTGTTTTTACTCATATAAACACACCCACTATCATGCCACATTAATATGCACATCTTTAATACTTTGAGCATGTTTGAAACAAATTTTATTTGAAAATACTTACAAATTAAAACACAAAATAATTTATTGTCAAATACAAAATCATAAAATCATTAAGCTCCATAAGTCAATAAAAAAAGTCTAGACTAGAAAGCTCCAAACTGAAGGGAAAAAAGAATAAAAATAACAACAACAAAGGTAAAATATACATTACAAAAATTTTAGACAGGCAAAAATTAGAGTAAGAAACAGAAGAGCACTAAAAGTAATAAATAAAAATTTCCCCAGATTGATGTCAAACTATAATCTGCAGATCCAAGGAATTCAAAACTCAAAAACACTTAAACTGCCCCAATATTTAAAAGACTTCCATATCAAGGCCTATGATTTCCAACCATTTAAAATCAAAGATAAATAAAAATATTCTGAAAGAGGCCAGCAAAGAAAATTTTACTCACAGGAGAACAAAAAGAAATTACATCTGACAGTTCAGAAACTATGCAAAAATGAGTACAGTATTTAACATTTTTAGAGAAGAAAACTACCAAATGCAAAGTCCACACATGGAGAAATGCTTTAAAAATGTCACAGAAGCAGATATTTTTCAGATAAACAAAACGTAAGAGGATATATTGCCAGTGGGTCTACTTTCTAAGAACTGCTAAAAGTAATAAAAATTAAAGAAGCAAAAAGTGAAGGTAAAATAAAAACTGATTGTTTTCTTATTCTTCATTTAAAATGTAACAGTTTTTTTTTTAAGAAATAACAGCTTTGGTAGTCCTTGAAAACTGCTATATTTCTACTATCCATTGATTGAATCAAAGCGGTGGTAAAAAGAGAAAAAAAATCCCAATCTGATGTTGGGATGAAGATCATAAATAAGTCTATGTATAGAAACATTACTAACAATTACAAACCTTGAAATATGATAGTCCCTGATGCAGTCTGAGTTTGAAAGGAAATAATGCAAAGTAGGACATATAATTTATAGTATTATTTTATAATAGTCAACCAAAGAATCAAGTACATATTTGTGCAAGAAATTTGTCCACATGCTGAAGACCCAAAGAATCCAGCTGAAAGTTGTTTGGATCCCACTGCAATGTCCTGCATGAGTACATCACAATGCTCCCCCAATGAGTCCAATTGGAGGCCAATGGCCCGCAACAAGGTCTCATGCAAGTCTGTTTCATGGATCTGCCCTGGAAAGGACCAAAAGTCAACAGTGGAAGTTACAAAGTCTGGGCCAGCAGGCTGAGGGATTTGCATTGGAGCCAGGAAGCAATGCTCAAAGAAAGAACTAGAGCTCCCCTGGAAGCTACCTCTGACAAGGAAGAGCACAGCTGAGTTCATATCAGGAAAGACAGTGTGACAAGGTCCTCTGGGAGGTTAAACAGTGCACCATCTTCCTTCTTAAGCAAGGAAACAATGCTCAAAGTAAGGACCAGAGCTCCTCCAAAGTGAATTGTAGCCATTCTCAGCAGCAACAAGGTCCCAAGATCCTTCTGGGATGAGAACATCCAAGTTCATATCAGGAAGTCAGCTTAACAAGCTCCTCCAGGAGAACCAACAGCCCCTAGGAGAACCCACAACCCCCTCCAGGAAAGCAACAGCAACAACTCTTCCTCTCCAGTTCTCATTTTTATGTTGTTGACCATCATTCTTCGGTAAGCACCTTGCTGATTTAGTTCAGTAGGATGTTACAAGTTGGCCACCATTTGTCAATCCACCACACTCTCTAAACAATACTCCTTTTCTTGCTTAATAATTGAGAACAGCATCTTGGAAGAGGAGCTAGTAACTAAGAACTTATTTCTCCTGTAGTTCATTAACAGTGTGGGCTTGTCATTATATTTTACAGACCCAGGTGTTTTCTCTGTGCCAGATCACAAAGGATTTCAATTTCTAGCCTTAAACATTGCCCCAAACAAAATTGTTATCTTGTCTTGACATTGACATGACCTCAAAGGATTAAAATCCTTTCATACATCCAGCTCTATGTTTGAAAAGTTTTGTTCATACTGAAAATTTGCTTGGGCAAGTAATTTCCACTTACAATAACAAGCTTAGTTTCTAAAAGCTCTTCAACAGCCTGCATTGGCACTCACTGACTCAACACTCACTTTCACATTATGTACCATGTTATCTTCATGGAATGTCTGAGCTACTTGGAGCTAGCTGAAAATTTAACATTCACAGTATAGTGCAGACTCATCTTTCCACATCCTGAACAAACTGTTTCCTTTGGTGGTAATTGTCATGCTGCCAAAAGGGCTGTGCTTCTGTTTTTGTTGTTGTTGTTGTTGTTGTTGTTGTTTTTCTGGAACTGAGGATTGAACTCAGGCCCTTGTGCTTGCCAGGAAAGCACTTACTCCACTGAGTCATCTCTCCAGCCCTTTTTTTTTAATGTATTTAGTGCAGGGTCTATAGAGTCTCAAATACACAAATCAGACTCATAGTGATCCTCCTGTTTTCAGCCTCTCAAGCGCTGGGATCATAGGCATGCACCACTGGTCTCAATCTCCATCTCAACATGCCCTGTGGGTGGGGCTGTCACAGCACACTGGGGATTGAACCCTTGTCCCTGTGTCTGCCTAAGGAAGCGCTTTTGTCTGCTGAGCTTTCTGCCAGCCCATGTTTGTAGTTTTTAATCCAGGTCCTCAGAAGTTCCTTCACATCTGATCTAGGTCCTTCCTGAATTTGTGTTAATCTTGTCATCTTCAATCAAGCCCATCCTTTAACAGCTTCTATCACTTTGTTCTTATTCTTAAAGATTAAGGAGATGGGACATGCTTAACTGATGACCAATATATAAAACTGATGTTTTGAAAATTTTATAGTCTTTAATCACTTTAATTTCAAGGATAATTACTCAATGTGACTTCTTCCTAATAATAAAAATAATAGTGGGTTGTGTGTGCATAGTGCTCATGACAAATAAAATAATATTAAATCAAGCAGAAGATAAGAATATGCAACCAAGAAATAGAGAAAACATGAGATGTATGAAGTTGGCACCAGCATAACATGACATACTACAATTTCACAGTAAGTATTTTATAAGTAGAAGTACACTAAAAAGTGATGAGTGAATGTATCCTATAGTAAATCCTGAATCAACAACTGGTTGCTTCTTAGGTAGTACCTGTTACACATTACTACATAAGCTATATTTTTATGCAACTGCCAATGTAGTAGGTTTCCTGATGTCACTGTCACTACAAACCTATGCCAAATGTAATATGATGACTATGACAGGAGGCAAAAATGTCCCCAATTCCTTATAATCTTGCAGGGACACTCTCATGTATGTTGTCTGTCACTGACTTACATGTCATTATGTTGAACATAACTGTACACTGAAAATAGAGTATCCACTGCCTGCCTCTGGGCATGCTGTGCCGGCAACCAAAACTAGGTGTGTTGGCACATGCCTGTAATCTCAGCACTGGGGAGGTCAAAACAGGAGAATTACTACAAGTCTGAGCTGTGTACCAAGACCCTGTACCAAATATATAAACAAAAGATTTCTAAAAAAAGAAACCTACTCTAAATATAGTTGCATATAATTTATAAATAAATAGATGGAGAAAACTGTAACTGATGTTAAACCAAAGAAAATAGAAGTAACTGAAAACATTAATGTCACTCAGAGGAGACTTTGAAACAAGGAAAGTAGGGTTGGGGAGACAGCTCAGCAGCATAAGAGCCCGCCTGGCAGGCACAAGGGCCCAATCTCTGGTACCACCAAAATAAAAAATTAAAAATAAAGATGTTATGAAACAAGGAAAGTTATCACAAATAAAGAAGTGTATTACATAATAAAATGGGGGATAGTTCTTCAAGAAAATGTAACAAACCTTACAGAGCATTGAACTATGTGAAACAAAAGCTGATAGAACTGCAAGAAGAGTAAAACAAAACTTAATTGAAGATTTTTACACCCCTCTATTAGAAAGAGAGAGAGAGATCTACCAGGACTAAAACCAGTAAAAACATAGTTGAATTCAACAATACAATTAATTGATCAAAAACAATTGGGACTTTCAGACAATGCTATCCAAGAAGATCAGAATACATGTTCATTCACATGAATCACACACTAAGAAAAACCAAAAAGTAGGTCATCAAACACAACTTAAAACTTTTATAAGAATAAAAATTACAGGGCCGGCCAAATAGCTCAGCAAATTAAAGCAGCTGTAAGCAGGTGCAGAGGCTAGGAGTTCGATCCCCAGGCTTGCCCTGCCCACCCCACCCCCGGGGCACACTGAGACAGCAATTGAGACTGGGGACATGGTGGCACATGCTTGTAATCCCAGCTCTTGGGAGGCTGCAGGTGGATTACTACAAATCCGGTCTAGTAGTGAGACCCTGAACACCCAAACGTTATACAATGTTATACAAAGTTTGTTCTAAGACCAGAATGAAATTAAACTAGAAATCAGTAACAGATAGATAACTGGAAACCACAGACTATACTTAGATTACTTTTGAATAACACATTGATCAAATAAGAAACCTAAAAGAAAGTTTTAAAATATTTTGAACTACATAGAAATGAAAAACAAAACTTGCCAATATTTGTGAGATGCTATAAAGCCAATGTTTACAGATAAATTTAGAACATGTAGCACACTGCAAAGGAAAAAAAAATCTGAAATTAATCATCTAAGCAACTACCTTATACAGTTACATAAAAAAGAGAAATGCAGAATAAGTAAGTTCAGACATGGTGACACACACCTGAAATCCTAGCACTTAAGGATACTGAGACAGGTAGACTAAAGCACCTGCTTAGGCAGATGCAGGGCTGGAAATTCAATCCCCAGATGCCGGACCCGCCCCCAGGGCATGCTGAGACAGCCATTGAGACTGGGCATAGTAGCACACGCCTGTAATCCCAGCACTTGGAAGGCTGAAAACAGGAGGATCACTACAAGTCTGATCTACGTAGTGAGATCCTGTACTCCTGTACACCCTGTCCTAAATAACAACAACAACAACAACAAAAAGATACTGCCACAGAAGTATCTCAGCTCCAAGCCCACCCTGTGCAACTTAGCATGACCCTATCTTAAAAATAAATGAATAAATTTAAAGGCTGGAATGTAGCTCAGAGGTATTGGGTTCAATCCCTACCAACACAGAAAAACTATCAAAGTTAGAGTAGAAATGAATGGCATGGAAAGCAAGAATTCAGGAAACAAAATTCAGGAAACAAAATCTAGTTCTTGGGCAAGGCAGAGGAATGCATATCTATTAACCTAGCTTCTCAGGAGACTAAGATAAAAGAAGTACAAGATGAAGCCCAGCCTGGGGTACATAGTGAGTCCTCACCTAAAAATAAAATAGGATAAAAAAGAATTGATAACGTATCTCAGTAGAAAGGTCCTGAGTCCAATGAAAAGAAAAGATAGAAAATTTCAATGAAATTAATTTCTGTAGCTAGACTAAGAAAAATTAAGAGGACACAATTTATCAATATCAGAAATGAAAGAGAAGGAACAATGTAACAGATTTGATGTACATTCAAAGGACTGTAAAGGAATACAGTGAACAACTTTGTGTCCCCAAATTTATTTGACTGCCAAAATTAGATAGGCTTATTCTTGCAGAGAATATCTTCTAGAAGCTACACAAGAAAATAAAGATCAAAAAAGAACAGATTAGGAATAAATATATGAAAAACTGTTCAACATTGCTAGCTCTAAGAGAAACACAGATTAAAACTGCAATGAGATACCATTTCATTCCTGGAAGAATGTGTATCATCAAAAATCAAATAATAATGTATACTGGTAAGAGATGGGGGTAACGAACCCTTCTGTTGCTGGGGGAATGCAAACTGGTACAGCTACCCTGGAAATCAGTGTAGAGATTTTATAAGAAAAGAAAACAGAAGAAACTCTATATGACCCAGCTATTCCCCTTCTAGGGATCCTCCCTAAAAAGTTAGAGTCATCAGATTACAGGGATATATGCATACCCATGATTATTAAAGCATAATTTGTAATAGCAAGATCTTGAGCACAGCACATACAACCATGAACAGATCAACGGATAAAGAACAAGTGGTGTTTGCAGAATGAAATACTATTATGCCATAAAGAAAGACAGGGTGGGCCAAATAGCTCAGTGGATTAAAGCACCTGTGAGCGGTTGCAGGGGCTGAGGTTTCAATCCCTGGGCCTGCCCTGTGGGCCCTGACCCCAGGCTGAAATGAGACAGCAATGGAGACTGGGTGCGGTGGTACGCGCCTGTAATCCCAGCTTGTGGGAAGCTGTAAACAGGCAGATCACTACGAGTTTGATATAGTAGTGAGACCCTGAGCACCCTGTAGACCCTTCCCTAAAATACCAAAAAAAGAAAACGAAAAAGAAAAAAAGAAAGACAAACCTGAGGCATTTGTAGGTAAATGAATGCAACTTGAGAAGATAATATTAAGTGAAGTTAGATGCACAAGCTTAAATGTTCCATCGTTTCTCTTACCTGAGAAAATTTTCTCTCCCACTTCTCTCTTCTCTCCACCAGAGAAGTAGAAGATAAACAAATAGGAAGTAAAGTAGTCCCAACAATTCCCGCAAATTAGCTACTCTGTTATTTTCAAAATATTTTCATGTACATGCCAAATTGTTTCAACCATACTAAGTGTTCTGTTCTCAGTTCATTTTAAAGAAACTTTGGTGCCATTTTCTGGATTTTTTTTTTCTTTTGCAACACAGTTTTTGCCTATGACTTATGCTCTCAGTAACACTGTGGCCATTCTTTTAAGGCTGTGATACTCTGTATTAACTGGTGTTATTCTCTATGACATTGGGTATGAAATTTGTTTTATTTTTCATAAATAACACTTTTTATGCTGTCATTATTTTTTATTTGTATTTTTTAATTTTTCATTTATTTTGCATTCTTTTAAAGTCAACAGAAAATGGAAATATACTTTTTAAAGTTTCTAATACTAGAAGAATATATCATATAATGTCTTTTAAATAAATTGTAAGTCAAAGATATAGTATAAATCTTAGAACGAAAGTTAAGATTAAGCAATATTCAGAAAACTAAATACTAATTAATTAAAAATTAAATGTTTCAAAACAATTGAACTAAGAATAAGTTTTCATGATACCAAAGAAGTACTAAGAGTAAAACATAAGTTAAATACTGGAATGGAAAATAAATGACCAGCGCTTCTAACAGTTTGAGGATACGATATCGCACAAAGTTCTAGTGTGTTGTGGACATGCATAATGACCGTGACAGTTACTGGTGGCCAGGTGTCACTTGTGGGACAGTTATTTCTTTGAAATCCACTCTGTAGACTCAGATGGAATCATGATCCATAGGGTGGAAGAGAAGTCCATTTGTAGAGTGTGCTGATGGAAATATTTTGCTGCTGAACACAAAAAGAATAACTGAAAGACTACTATTATATACCTCTTATTCTCCTCTGTTTCTTTGCCCTGTTTGTTGGGTTCTTTCCATTCTCATTCATGGGGCTGTCATCAATTTGTTCCCTCTCTAAAACATCATTTGGTGGTCTGTATAGGTGTGGCTTTGTCCTCATGGAAGTCTTTAGTTGTTCTTTGTCATGAAAGTATTTCACTTCTCCATTATACTTGAAAGAGAGTTTTGCAGGGTTTATCAGTCTGGGTTGGAATTTGTTTTCTTGCAAGACTTGAAGTACTTTGCTCCATGCTCTTCTTGACTTGATGGTTTGAGAAGAGAAATCTGCTG
>NW_004524846.1:590186-591911 GCF_000260255.1 Octodon degus | reverse complement strand
ATTTCATTGAAATAAAAAAAGAAAATAGATACCAACATATCAAAAATAACCTTCCAAAGCAGAGAGCATTTTCTAATTTTTTTTTTTTTTTTTTTTTATTTTAGGGAAGGGTCTACAGGGTGCTCAGGGTCTCACTACTAGATGGAACTCATAGTGATCTGCCTATTAACAGCCTCCCAAGAGCTGGGATCACAGGCATGAGCCATCATGCCCAGTCTCAGTTGCCATTTCAGAGTGCCCCAGGGGTGGGGCCAGCATGGCAGGCCCCAAGATAGAATCCCCGGCCCCTAAGCCTGCTTGCAGGCACTTTAATCTGCTGAGCTATTTGGCCAGCCCTTTCTAATTGTTTTAACAGTGAATTCTTTCGAACCTTAAGTGAGGAATTCGAACAGTCTTGAGTAAAACAACAAGGACAGTGAAATCTTTTGCTTTCCAAATCTCTGAGTAGTCACACAATGCTTTACCAATGCCAGTAAATTGCCCATTATATACCATCTATTCCTCCTTCCAAATTAACTGACCAGCCAAATGTACCATCTTTCCCTTCATATTTCTGGGCAACTGGAGGGCTTCCCTTCACTCATGGGCCAGCTGAGAGCAGAGCTAAAACGCAGCAGTTATCTGCTTCTTCTTGGGACCATCACTACTTTACAGTTACCAGTATGAAAAGTCCATGCTTTGTCTCCCTCTTGAGATTAATTAGAGGATTCTTGATGGCACTTATAAATGAGCTGAGTTACAATATGTTATGGTTGGTATGCAGGTGTTCCCCCAGGCCTCATGCAGTCATGGGGCAGCTTCTGGAGTGTTTGATTGATTCATGGTCCAATGCTGGGATTATGGGTGCGAGTGACCCATGGCAGGTACTCCGCATTCCAATGTGATGAGGGGAGAGAAGCCAGAGCTGCTGCCACTCCCTTCAAGCTCTTGCTCTTTGCTGCCACCCTGAACTTCTGCCCTCTGCCATGTGCCCCTCTGCCTTGGAGCTAGCTGAGTATGGACTGAAACCTCCACTGACTGTGAGCTAAATAAACCCTTCCTTCCTTCATTTTGGGTGCTAGGTATTTGTCCTAGCAACAAGAGAAAATAACTGAGACAGGATTATTAATGCATTGTGTATGGATGTCTTCATATAGTTATTCAGAGTACAAGATATAGGCATGATATCTTGTCTAAACAATATTAGCAACAAAAGGGAAGCCCTTTGAGCTTCTTCATTTCTCTTACAAATGCACTAGAGGAAAAATAAACACAATTTCCCTTTACAATAGGGAGACTCATTTTGAAAACTTCCCCCTTAAGAAAGAATAATTTATTAGAAACAGTTCCAAAGTAGTGTTTTCCTTTGTTTTAACATAAAAATTTATCTTGTGCCTTAAAAAAAAACACCTTTGCAACAAGGATGAAATATCCTAGATAGAATTTCTAAGCCTCAGTCAATATTTTAAAAATTATGAGAATCAATTATTTTTCATAACTCAAAATTGGGTCCTGGTCCTAGCAAAGAAAATAAAAAGTAACACCACAAATGGGTGCCGCATAGCAACCTGCTCAGCAATGAGAGTATGCACTCATTTGTTACCAGGGGTGAGCAGCATAGTCTGGCCAGCAGGTCTCTTCTTGCCCATCCTGCCTTCTTTTCTCCACCCCTCTGTCCCCTTCCTTCTCCTCCCTCTCCCCTGTCTCCCCAGTCCCCTCCTCCTTCCTCCACCTCCTCCTCCTTCT
>NW_004524846.1:588217-589096 GCF_000260255.1 Octodon degus | reverse complement strand
AAGATTAACTTCCATATCATTTAGAAATAATTTGCTTAGCATCACACAGACAGTTTTCAAGGTAACATTTTCTACATTGATTTCTTTCTGAGAATTCATGAATATTTAGAGAAAAGAGGCATTACTGTAGGCCATATATTACATCACTAATTACGACAAGCAATCATTAAGTATCACACTCACCTATCCAGATTATAGCTGAAAAAGTGTAGTATAGTAGAGTTGTAGCTAAATATAAGCAAATATGACAGACAACTGAATAAAAATAAATGCGTGACTTTTTTATCATCTTAAGGCAGATTGTTAACACCCCAGAAGGAAATGCTGATAAATGAATTAATTCAAGCCTTATTTACAATTCTATTGTGAACATCTATCTTGTAATTGTCTTCTCAAGTATTAATATTGTTAGCAAATTTCAATGAATTTGAATTCCTATAAATATTCTAAGACAGATGTAATTAAATATGTAATAATCATCTGTTTAATGCCTGCCTACAAGACAAAAGAGAAAAATGCTGTCTTTTATTACTCCAGAACGTTGAGCACATAGTGTTGAGAGGAAGAACAGATGATTGATTGAATTACTGTATATAATGGTGTCTAGTTTATATCAATCTATATCAAAAGCCTATTCTTTAGAATGAACAATAAAATAATTTTATAATTCTTTGTTTCTACAGGGCTGTAAGTTGATCCCAGCCTCTTTGTTATGTTTTATTTTGACAGACTCTGGCTAGGTCACTAAGCTGCTGACCTGGGCTCTAACTTAGGATACTCCTGCCTTCGCCTCATAGAGAGCTGGCTTGTGTATTGCACCCAGGTTACAGATTCCTCTAATGACTTTTTCTACTTTCATTTTATGATCTAGATTATTTT
>NW_004524846.1:585738-586855 GCF_000260255.1 Octodon degus | reverse complement strand
TCTTAAAACAAAACAAATTTAAAAATAGATGGCAGTTTTCAGAAAGTAATGTCTTCAGGGAGAAGAGTGAAGATGTTTGTAAAAGAGTACAAAGTTTCACTTGCGCAGGATGAGTAATTTCTGGGAATGTAATGCACAGCCTGATGACTACAGTTAATAATGCTCTTTATTAGTTATTTTCTCATTGCTAAAGCAAAATACCCAATACCAACAGGTTAAAGCAAGAGGGGTTTATTTTAGCCCAGAGTTTGGAGAGATTTCACTCCATAGTCAGCTGTCTCTAAGGCAGGGCAATGCGGCAAAGGGGAAATAGATACTTGGTGACAGGAGAAAAGGAACCTTCTTCTCCTGCCCCTTTTCATTCCATCCAGGCTGCCAGCCTATTGGCTGGTGCTACCCACATCAGGGTGGCTCTTCCCTGTAAATAAATCACCAGCACTCAGAACTGTGCCAAAGGAATCAGGGGACTAATGATTCAGTGTCACACCCATGATCCACCACCTATGAATGTGTAGGCTTTGAAGGGACATCTAGATATAAGCCATTATACCTTTATTGTATACCTGAAACTTGCCAAAAGTCTAAATTTTGCAGATCTTGGTAGACACAAAAGTCATATTTCTTGTTATGTAGGTCTTGCTTTGTCTTGGTCTTAACCATCCAGCAGAAAAGTATAAATATGAGGTATAAAAAGTAAAGCCATATTAATATGCTGAGCTGTAAAAGGCTCAAGTCAACAGCTTCTGACATTGCCAGTCCCATGGATAACCCACTACTGTTATGGACTACTGGACTATGTTGAATTATTTTGCTGAATTCACACACCTACAATATTTAAATGGCAATGGAATACCCATCTCTGACAAAACTACAGAAAAAAGGGGACATAAATGAAGGACCATTTTGTATCTGTATATACAAAATAGGATAGATATACAGCTACTTTCTTCTAAATCAATGAGGAGAAAGATTTGTACTAATAGTGTTTAGACATGATGTCATATCTGCATCTTGTACTATGAATAACCACCTTGAAGACAACAATATGCGCGTTATTAATTATTGAAACTGTCCTACTAATCAGTTTTGAAACTGTCTCATTGCTATTTTTTCTCAA
>NW_004524846.1:571673-585278 GCF_000260255.1 Octodon degus | reverse complement strand
TATAATGTTGTGTACCTTGAACATACACAATTTTTATTTATTGATATTTAAATAAAGCAGGAAAATATTAATGCCTCCCAATTAATAGTGACAATCAACTATTCTGTCATTTGTAAGATTAGCACTCTTCTATAACCTGTAAAAACTTGCCAGAACAACATACATAAATACTCATGGACTGTAAATACATGTATGTTTTCAAAGGAAGTGGTGTTGGGATCTTGGAATCACTACTGTACTTGTAAGTTGACTTTTTTTAAACTTCCAGGTATTAGAGAGCACACACAGGACTTGTCTTTCCATGTGTGATTTATTTTATTAAGCATAATGTTATCCAGGTGTAACTATTTTGCTGCAAAGGACAGGATATCCTTCTTCCTTAGGACTGAATAATGTTCCCTATGTGTTCATAACATGTGCACAGACCACCTTTTCTTTTTCTGGTCTTCTGCTAGGGAGTACCATAAGGTGATTCCAATTTTATGACTATTGTTGCAATAAGTGATCTCACCATATCTTAATAAAAATATCTTAATAAAAATATTTTATTTCAGTACTTGACATGAGATATTTATTTTGGGAAACATTGCAAAAGATTGCAAGTCCCCAATACCATTTCCATCAAGAGTGCAATGGGGGGCAGCTGTGGCATCTACACAGCAGCGCACCTTGTCCTTTGCCTTCAGGTATTTCACAGTAAAGACCAGAGGACATAACGTGCACTCGACCGGCCAGCGGCCTTCACAGCGAGAGGTTAGAGCAGCGCACCGACTGCAGTGGACACGTAATTTACATGAACTATTTCAATGGTGCAGTTAAAGTAAGGGTTCAAATCTATCTTATTAATATATTACATTTTTTAAAGTCAGGCAAGGTGCTGTTTAAAAATAATTACTATGATCTTTGTCCACAGATGTAAGTTATCAAAAGTTACCCAAGTTAACTTTGATATACAACATAGTTTTGAACCAAAAAGTATAGTCACTTTTCATAACAGTTTATACAATTAGAGTATTAGTAAAATTACTAATGTACAAATAAGTATTAGGAGGATTTTTATACCTTAACAAGCAACTTATATAGGAAAAATCATATCAAAACACGTATTTTACACCTATTCTAAGTATGTTTAAAATGAAGGAAAGAATAAACAACAAATAGGACAGACATTTTGAACAACCTGAAGACTTTAGATGTAAAGTCAACATCTAGTACCAATTAAAATTAAAGGGGAAAACATAAATAGATTTCCCACTGGTGATTTCTTTCTTAAAATTTAAACATAAAGCCAAGTTTTGGGCTTCAAAATAAAGTTCAAAAAACTCCAAATTACTACTCTCATTTGAAAGTAAATAAATGACATTCTCATGCATACAATTGACTATAAATATATACTCTTTATAATATCATGAGTATTTTTTCTTTATTTTGTTAAGAATGTCTCTTTCTGAGGTAATTTCTTCTCATGTTTTCATATACGCTGTTTCAAAAGAAAATGTTCATTTTCTGCAAAAATGGAGAAAATAATTTTGAATAAGTAAGATACATGGTAAAATAAATAACAAGGAACAATGAAATGACTATTGTCTGTTTAAAATGGGATGGCAGCTACATATTTAGTGAAATAAGCCATGATACACAAAAGGTGACAGATGGTCAAGGAGAAAATCCACCTGAACAATTCAGTTACTAGATATCAACTTCTCTAACCAAATAGGACCTTCTAAATATGTGGTGACAGTGAGTCCTTTCCCAAGGAAAGAGTTATCACTTCTTTATTCTTCCCTTCTGCATGAGCTAGAGTGCCAGCATGATGAAATTGAGATTACCTCTAGTTCCAGTACTCAATGGAATAAAAATTAATGCAAAACATGAATATCAACTAGCCTAATAAAAGATCAAAACAGTGGTTTGTTGTTTGAGCATAAGTTAAAAAGTCTTCACAAGACACTGAGGAAAACATGTTTCTCACCAGTAAAGTAAAGCCACACCAGGGGGATACACACACAAAGTAAGGATTTCCCACTGATGGTATGTTTTTCAGTGGAAATTAAAAATTTTGTTAAGGAAGGAGACTTTCTCATGAAGCATCTTCTTAACTACACATGTTAATATTATCATCATCATCATCATCATCATCATCATCATCATCATCATCATCTTGAACATTATTAAACCTGAGTTAATTTGGAACTACTATAAAAGTAAACTTTGTAGCAATAAGCTACAATTTGGGTAGTGTATCTCATATTACACATATAACTTCTAGGAAGAAAAAAATGAAACTCAATATACTTAATTAAGTATTGTACTTAATAAATTAAATATACCTAATTCAATACATTTTAATTACAAATAATTAAACTTAGTGTTTCACAATCTGCTTTCCCATAGCATATCAATATATATCTGTAAGAAAAATAAAACAAAGGTGCTGGGGAGATAGCTCAGTAGAATAAGTGCTTGCCTGGCAAGCACAATATCCTAAGTTCAATCCCCAGTGCTGAAAAAAAAAGAAAAGAAAAGATCACAGATGTGCTTTTTTACTTGAGGCTTTATAGAACCAGCAAAATGCTAATACAAGTACTTGCAGGCCTCCAAAGACTTTGCATTTATAATTTCATACTTGCAAAACCCTTCGTAGAATTCATTTGACAAAGAAAATGTTTTCTTGGAAAGGTATTAAAGTTTCTCAAATATGGTTTTTGAAGTCCATGATGGAAATGCTGACATTAAAAATCCTAAGTACCATACAAACTCGAGAGTTTTCACCATCATTTCAGCACAGAATGCTATACCATCAGCCATGGTTTTGGTGTGTTTGTTGCAAACCCCAGGGGTTTCCAGTATGATAGTTATTAAAAGTGCTTCAGTTATGGGGCTGCCTTCTCTAATGGGATTAAGTCTTTACAAAAGAGGCTTCATACAGAGTCTGACTAGCTTCCTGTTTGTCTCTCTGTTCTCTGATGGTACAGTACCTGTGTCCTTTCTGCCTTGTTCTTTCTTCCATGTGAAAACACAGTAAGAAGGTTCTACCAGATACCCCTGATGAGATCTCAGACTTCTAAGCCCCTGGGATTCTTAGAGATAAATCCCTGTTCTTTATAATTCACCCAGTCTCAAGTATTTTGTTAACGCATCATAGAATAAGCCAACACACAGTCCTAATGAGAAAGTATTCCAAGCTGAATTTGCTTTTTCATTAAGTATCTGAAATTGAATACCTGAAGAATGTTGTTTGAATAATCATCAAATAGACTAGATAATTTTCTCCTAATTAGTATTAGGAATCATCTACCATTTAATACTAAGTTTATAGAACATGCAACTACACATTGGTTTCTATGTCTTTGCATCTGAATCTCTTACTTCCTAGAAAGTTCTCCCAGACAGGTACTCGACCAACCTCTTTCTTTGTCCTAGCTTCCCTCAGCCACATATGTGAAATAGTAAGCATGTAACACATCCCCAGCACATAACAATCATGTATGCTTCAATCTGTTGTATGCAGTGGTGCTTTGGTTCAAGAACTTCTTGCTCCTGGTTGCAAACTTAATTAGACAAGAACCAAATCCAATTCAGTGGATAGGTTCAGTGTTGATCTTATGGGGAAATTCAATTCAGTTCTCCTCCAATGTAGTCTAGAATCATGGAAAGAATTAAGTTCATAAACCAAGGTACCACTAATACTGTCTAACATATTTCCTGCTTTCTGTCTCTTCTTTGTGAAAATATAAATTCCATAAGGTAAACACAATATTCTCAAATATCTAGGGTATTTGCAGGCACATAGGCACTTGGTATATAGTCATCAGATGATAAGGAAATGAATAAACATCTTAAATGTCTAAGAAAGATGTATCTTAGGCCCTACTGTATTTTGGTTTTAATGATCCTTGCAAGCCCATAGTTAAGGTTAATCACTATTGTAAAGGTATTAATAGGTGGGACAATTAAAGAGTGACAGGGACATCAGGGTACACTCTAATGAGTGGATTCCCACCAGGATTGGTGGAGCTACTCAGGAAAGGGCTGTTTTAGAAAAGCAGTCTCTTCCTCTGACACATGTTCTTTCTCCTGTGCCAAGAGCTTGCCCTCCATACCTGTGCTTTTAGCGTGATACCCTCTTGCCAGCATGAAACAGAAATAAGTTCAGCATTGCATGTTGCCCTGTGATCTCGAATTTCTCAGTCTCTAGAACTGTGAGAAACAGCAAAAGGCAGAAAAATTGGACTAAACAAGCTATTTTTAATTAAGCCCTAAATATGTTGAGAAGTGAAGAGGGAAGACATTTTCTAGAGTCAATCATCATGGGTTTTAATATCACCAAGTTGCAAATCCAACACAGGAAAAATAAAAACAAACTCTGAAATGTGTAAGCATCATAAATTTCAAAGTATTATCATGACAAAGTAAAACATTAAAATGCAAATGTTTAATTTTTTACATGAAACAATGTTTTTCAAAGTTAAAATCTACTACTGGCACCCAGTCCTACATGCTGGGCTGTCCCCGCCTCTGGGGCACACTGAGCTGGGGACAGAGTCCCAGGTGGTGACACATGCCTGTAATTCCAGCACTAGGGAGGCTGAAAACAGAAGGATTACCAAGAGTCTGATCTACACAGTGAAACGGTGTACCAAATACACAAATTTTAAAAAAAAAATCAACTGTTGACATACCCATGGTCAAGGAGGTTTTCATATGTAAATGAAGGGAGTATAAAATTCTACCAGAAAATTCTAGAGCAAAGTATCTCCTAGTTTTTTACTAAATCTACCAAATTAGCTAATTGTGCTAGAAGAAAACAGAGATATACATAAATATTTTTTCAGGTTTATTTTATTGAGAAATAAATATCAATGAGACAGTTTCAAAACTGAATAATAGGACAGTTTCAATAATTAATACATTGTACATTGTTATCTTCTTAGTGGTTATCCATAGTGCAAGAAGCAGACAGAATATCCTGTCCAAACACTATTAGTACAAAACTTTTTTCTCATTGAATTAAGCGAAAATAGCTGTATATCTATCCTAACTATTCTGCATATACAGATACAAAATGGTCCTTCCTTTGTATCACCTTTTTTTTTTGTTTAATCCTGTCTGAAATGGGTATTCCATTGGCATTTAAATATTATAGATGCGTGAATTCAGCAAAACAATCTAACATAGTCTAGCACTCCACAATAGTAGTGGGTTGTCCACAGAAGTTGTTGACTTGATCCTTTCGCAGCTCAGCATATTAATATGGCTTTACTTTATATACCTTGTTTTTACATTTTTCTGCTGGATGGTTAAGATCAAGATAAAGCGAGACCTATCAGGATGACTTCAGGGCAGGTCTGGTTTAGCTTGAGGATGAGGGGATCGAACCACAGCATCCTGAGCCTGACTGCTTTGTTTCAGCAGGCACTTAAGCACCTGAGCTAATGAGCAGGCCCCCTGTACATAAATATTTATGGACAGGAGTCCTCATTCTATCAGTAGAATAGTGACATATTTTAAACATATTAAATGTTCAGTAATGAGATCTATTATCCTGCTTTGACCACCATAATATAATATCGTAGTTGATGGCCTAAACAACAGAGGTACATTTTCTCACAATTCTGGGGGCGACAAGTCCATGAATACAGTGTCATCAGGTTGGGTTTCTGATGAGACGTTCTCCCCCTCCCTCATGATTTCCTGTAATGTTTTCCTTGTGTGCATGGAGGAGGGATCTTGTGAGTCTTCTTCTCCTTCTTGAAAGTTGGCGTCACATATGGGCTGTACCCTACACCCACATTTAACTTCAACAGCTTCCCTAAAATCAGTCACCTCAGAAGTTAAGATTTCAACCTATCAGTGTGATGGGGACACAATTCAACCTGTAATGCAAGGGAATGAATAAATCAATAATTATATAATCATAAGATGAACTATTATATGGCTATACACGAAGAATTGTATTTTCTAAGAAAGTTAATGGTTTCCTACTGTTAACAATTATGATCAGAAAATAAATCAAGTAACAAAATATAAGCACAATTAATCTCAAGATAGTCTAAAGTAGCCTTCAAGTATTTATAAAAACTTAATATATTAAATATTTTAAACAGTTCTATTAAATTACAAAAATGAATACATAGCAAAGCATGGCTTAAGTTATCGTTTTTTCTGCCAAAAATAAATGAACAAAACTATTTCAACATTTTAAATGAATAGCACAAAAGACAAGTTGGCATGCTGTCAAATAGCACAGTGAAAATATATTTACATAGCAAAGCCTTTCAGACCTTCCTGCAATGGTCTGAGATAAAGCTGTAAGTCATTAGCTAAACACATCAACATATTCAAAGAATATTCATATTAAAAATTGACACTCTAACAACCACCTTCCTCCCTCATAGCTTTTTATCAAAATGTTTATTCTATGCACAACATCTGTGTTAGAAAAGGAAAATATACCTACATTCCCTTTTCTTAAAAAAGAGATTTAATAAGCATTTTCTAAAGGTTAATAGTCAACAAATAAGATAACAGTGAAGGAGGCAATAGATCTGCCTTAAAGTTTTCCAGTGTCTTTTTATTTATTTTGCTATCATTGTACCTTTGGGTCCAATGTACTCAGTCTTACATGAGAGTCTGAGAGAGTTGTGAACTTTCAGTTCTCCTTTTATTCAATCAGGACTTTGTCAGGAGTACCAGATGCGGTGCTCCCTATCAGCCACTATGCAGAGGCTCAGCGCCAGGGCCAGGAGTCTGTGTGCTCACCCTTAGGACACAAGAGACAGAGCACACAGGAGTCCCATGAAACACCCGTGGCCATTCAACTGTGTGTGAAGTTGAAAGAAGCAAGAGAAGGAAATACTCTCCAGGGTTCTTAATGCAATAACTACTCACTTTAAGTCATAGCAAGAAACACAAGCCTAAACGATTACATGAAATATAAGGGACTGCTTTCCACTGATTTCTATTCAACAAAGTTAAATGTAGAAACAATAGTTTCCAAAAGCCATTACATAAATGTTAATGTCACAAAATAACATATATTTCACTTTTAAAATAATTTTATTAATATTGGCATTGGTACAAATGATGTCACTAATAACATTTAAATAAAACTATATGTTTTTGTTCTGTTGCACACAAATTGTCATAATGTACACACCCACATCATTTTTGTTTCATTAATAGAAATTGTTCTGAATTTAAGGAGATAATGCTTTAATGATGGGAAAGATTTTTGTATTAGTGGGACTGGCTAATGTAGCATCATATTCCTGCGCTATCACTGGTGTGAACAACATATCAGTCATTAAGAAATAGTAGAAACATTTATCTACTAACATAATAATGTATTGTGTACTATATTAGAGTAGGCATCTGGGCACAAAGATATAAAATAGACTGGCCCACTATCTTAAAAGAATTCATAGTCTTAAACTGACTTATGATCAAGAGTAAAATCTACTATCTCATGATGCATCCAGATGCTCAAAGCATTCTCAAATAGAATCTCAGCTATTTGAGATTTGGGGCTATTTGAAATGTAATTATACAGCTCGGGTGTGCAAAAAAATCAGCAAACAGGCAAGTGTATGTTCCCACACAAGCTGTCCAAAGACAGGTAAAGTATTCAATTACAGTAACTAACTAGTCTGAACATTCACAGGAATTGACAGAGATGTAAAGAGATACCATTAAAAATCATAGACCATATTAAAAGAAATGAACATGCAAATGTAGAAGTTTATACTAAGTATAATTCCATTGATATCACTGGGGAACATGTAAGACATTCAAAAATTATACTGGATGATTTACTATTCATTGGAAAATCCATGTCAGAGTCCTACTGGTCTCTATGCTGCTCCATGCTTACACACACACACACACACACACACACACACACACACACAGATTAGAAGGTTAAACACTGAGGTGGAGATGAACCTTCATAGCAAACATAAACTCAAATAGCTGACATGAAAAGATTGTCAGATTATAAAACTCAAACTCTTTTAAATGGGCACTACTAAAGAAACAAAAAGTGGGATTAAAAGCCTGCTGCCTGGATTTGCCTTGCAACACGCCATCTCAGAGCAGTCCAGTACCTAAAACCTCACTACAATCACAGAAAAGATTGCTTTAAGCGAGAGGAGGGGTAAAACCTACAAAGATAAAATGAAAACCAAAACAAGGAAAATAGATAATACTAGACATAAACACAGGAATTTAGCAGATGAACCACAGTGGAACGCTGGTAACTGGATGATTAGAGAAAGTGCTCACTCAAGTACCTGAACTATGCAAATTCAACAGGAAGTTGTCCTCCGAGCACACTGGAAGAGAAGAGTGGGAAGCAAAGGTAGTGCGTATAAACTTGTAAGTAAAATAATCATTGTTCTGTCTTCTACTGTGATAAATTAGGATTTTCTAAATTTATTTAGATGAGTGCAGGGACCCAGGTTCAATCCCCAGTATTGCATGCTGTGCTGGTCTTGCCCGCAGGCATGCTAAACCAGCGACCAAGTCTGGGTGTGGGGTATGTGCTGGTAATCCCAGTGCTGGGGAGGCTAAAAACAGGAGGATCACTATGAGTCAGAGCTGCATAGTGAGACCCTTTAACAAATACATAAAATAAAAAATAAATGAAATAAAAAATTTATTTAGATGATGATACGGGTGATATGGCTTTCTTATTTTATTTTGTTAATGAGGTGAATTTTCAGCAAGATGAGTTGTATACCAACTTGTTTCCCACTCTTCTCTTCCAGATAAGTTGTACACCAACTCATCTTCCTAGAATAAATCACAATTGGTCACATTATGTTTGTTTTATGTATTATTATACTTAACTTTCTGATGCCATAATAAATCCAGAAACTTCTACATCAAAGAGTCTCCTCAGAAATTAGAGGAATAAAACACAAATGATATATTTAATTTTTTAGAGCTAAGGGAGGACAGTTTAAATTAACCATTCTATGAAAATAAATGAGAGAAGTGGAGTCATATTAAAATTAACCATTGTGAAATATCAGCCTATTGAGGACAAATTAAATATTCAAAACATTTTGGTTAGAGGGGAGGAGACTCAGGACCAACTGAAACAAAAGATCAGAATATTGTCAGCATTTTCAGTAGTTTCTTGGTGAAGAAAAGGATTAGAGTGCAACACCTTCAGCACACTATAAAGCTTGTTACCAACAGAAGTGTCTTTATCCAATCAAACTTTCACCCTAAAATTATGGTAAAGAAAAGAAATGATGTCATGGAGGGAAAGCCTTCATGACAATTGTCCCTGTTCTATTTTGCTTTTTTCATTATTAGCTTGTAAGTTGAGAACTTGGACCATAAAATGCGTTATGTTTCCAACAGTCTCAGTTTTCCTAATTGTGTACTTGTGCAGGTCACATTCTCTGAATATCCTGCAAATTAAATTCTGGCTCAAAATATTGGACCAAGTTCAAATTCAAATATTTGACAAGGAAAAACGGTAGGTGATGTCATCCATCAAGTAGCAAATAATAGCTGATTAGTGTCTTTTTTGATGCTAATCGGGTTGATATGCAAGGCTTATTAATTCAATTCACTGGAGCTGTAAAAAGGCACATTATTATATCTTTTTTATTATTAACTGGAACAATTTTAATATGTTTTACTCTCTGTTAAATATAATAGAATAGATCTAAAAAGCAAGAAATTCACCTTTTTATTTCATTTTTTGATTTAAATATATTCTAACTGACACAAAAGGATAAAAATTATACATGTTAGAAAAGTACCAGTAATATTTCAACACAAGTATATATAACTCAATGTTTAGAACAAGTTACATACATACACCTTCCGCATCTATTATTTTATTGTAGTGCAACTCAAATTTTTAAACTTTAATAAAGAGACTCATTAAGAAAAACTAAGTCAAGAGATAAATGTTTCTGCTTCATTTACAAAATGAGATCAGTAAGTCTTTAAGTGTCATTTAAACTCAAGGACAAAGGCCTTTTGTTTCAATTTAATTTTTAAAATCTCAAACTGTCCCATCCTCAGCTGACAAAGACTCTACATCTCCAGAGTCTTTCATATGCCTCGTAAGAAAAGTACTTCCGCAGTTTCCTGACCAGATACATCAAAATGTTCTACAGATCCATCTTTCATATCACCTGGCCTCAATCCACTATTTACCTAAGAATCTCTCATTCTGGAAAAAGAAAAAAAAAAGAGAGAGAGAGAGCAGGAAGAGGCGGCAAGATAGCTCAGCAGTCTAAAGTCCCTGCTTAGGCAAAGTTAGGCAAGCACAGGGACCGCGGTTCAATCCCAAGTACCACATGCTATGACAGCCCCACCCCTAGAGTAGACTGAGCCAACCACACAAAAAAGAAAAATCTCTTGTTCTATACAGTGGGAATTCATAGTTTCAGGTAGCAATCTGTGTACAAGGTACAGTCATCACTTTTGGTTTGATTATTGTTTCCTTTTCAGTGAATTGAGTGGCAGACAGACATTTTCAGATACTAATAGATAAATAATTCACAAGTTAAGATTTCCAGCTCATAAACAGGTCTACAGAGCCCTTCCATAAGCCCATACATCTTTCTTCCAAATTGAGGATCATGATAATCAGTGACACAGTCACCTCATAATTATTTGCTTTATGCACTAGTGAAAACATAAATGTTTCAGAAACAGTAGTATCACCAAAAATGACAAAACGAAGTATTCATAATTTTTGCAGATATATTGCTCATTCTCTCCCCACTTTATGATTACATTTATAAAAGCATGTAAGTGTAAAACAAATTACATGTTCTTCTTTAATGCAAGTTCTAATAATTATAAATTTTATGAGCACTTCTGGCTTCTCTATCAAAGTCTTAGTCATCTTGTCACTGGCAGTCATTTTATAGCGTATTTTATAGAAAAAGCTAAAGGGACTAATATTCCAGGACTTACTTCCAAACTTTAAATATTTTCAAATTTATTTGTTGCTATATAGTGACAAATTGAAAATTGCATATATTTATAGGGTATAAACTTAGGACATTTTGATGCAATGTGAAATGATTAAATCAAGACAACATCAATTCAAATATATAATAATTTTGATGATGATAACATTTTAAATATACTCCCCTAGTGATATTGAAGTATAAAATACTCAATAACTAGCTGTATTCACTATGGTGTTTAATAGACATTACAAAAAAAAAATTCTTATTCTGCCTGCCTGACTGAAGCATGGTACTTGTCCACTATATTCTCTTCAGCCCCCTATTCCCAAGCTTCAGCTAACTACAATCTACTTTGAGTTCAACTCTTTTAATGCAACATATAGTGAGAACATATAGTATTTGTCTTTCTCTGTTTGGCTAATTTTAATCCATATAATATTCTCTAATTCCATCCACATTGTCACAATGACAATATACAAAATAGGATAGATATACAGGTAGTTTTTCTTAATTCAATGAGAAGAAAGATTTATACTAACAGTGTTTAGACAAGATATCATGTCTGTATCTTGTACTATGAATAACTACTATGAAGACAATAATATGCAATGTGTAAATTATTATAACTGTCCTACTACCTGTTTTGAAACTGTCTCATTGCTATTTCTTTCTCAATAAAATTAATTTAAAAAGAAATGATGTTACTCATTCATGTATCTTCTTTTGAGAAATGTTTAGCTCCCTTTCTCATTCCTTAGGGTTTTTTTTTTCTATTTTATTGAATTGCGTCCCCTTTACAGAACTCAATATTAACCCTTTATGAGATACATGATTTATAAATATTTTCTTTCGATCAAAATGTTGTCTCCATGTTTGTCATTTCCCTTACTGTTTACAGTTTCTAATGGGCCTGATTTTATTTCCCATTATTTTTTATTGATAGCATTATTTTATAATGCGTTCAATGACTGTGGTATTTCCAATGATGGCACGTTTTCATTATAATGTTGGCCACCTGTGAAACGCCATCTCTTTTCTCTTTCTCTCCCTCTTTATCTTGGTCAGTTGTAGGATGCAATGAAAGCAGTTCTCAGATGGAGTTGTCTGTTTTCTTTTTTCTTTTTTCTTTTTTTTTCCTTGTGTCAGGCTGAGCTGACCCTGGGGGTGGTACTGGCAAGGCATGGGGTGCCTGGGATCAAACCATAGTCCCTGGACTTATTTAAGCAGTTGCTTTAGAGCGCTGAGCTATCTTGCTGGCCTACAGGGAAATTTGTGGCAGTGAAGTCACACACTAGGAAAACAGCACAAGAACAAACAAAACCTTAATGTTGCACCTCAAGTTTCTAGAAAAATAAGAGTGACCCAAGCCAAAAAAGAAGCAAAACTAAGCTCAAAGCCCAAAGAAGGGACATATAAGGATTAGAGCAGAAATTAATGCAATTGAGACATAGAAGACAGCATAAAGAATGAATGAATCGAAGAGGTTTTTTTTTTTTGAAAGATTAAATAAAATTGATAAACTCCTAGTCATGATTTGCTGATAATAATGGATTTGTTTTATTTATATTAGAAGATTAGCTTTTCTACATAGAAATCTTTGGCTCAAAATTCCTTTCTCTGAATATCTTAAATACTTTCCTACATTCTCTTTGGCACAGATAACTGCTTTCAGAAAACCTGGTGATGATTCAGTCTCATAGATGCCACCTGAACCTTTGGTTGCTAAATGCCTAAAGGACTTTTTTTTTCCTTTTCTTAAAACTCTGGTAAACTTAGTAAATGGAGGAGGAACAGATCTCCACAGTCATTAGTTGAAGTAATACTCTCATGTGCATGATGTGCCCTTTCAGATAGTAGTTCCACCTTGTCTAACTATCAATAAAATTCTCTTGACTATAATTTTAATTGTTGTGTTCTCCCTGCTTTTCATTTTTAGTGATCCCTATTTTCCATGTCTCATTAGTACTCTTTTGTATTCGATTAATATGGCAGCTATGACAAATCACCACAGACTAAGTGGCTGTATAAAACAGATTTATAATTTCTCACAATTTTGGAGGCCACAGACCCAAATTATGTATCTGTTTACCAAAACCAAAGTGTCAGCAAAGCCACTCTCGCAAGGTCTTAGGAGAGAATCCATTCCTTCTTCTTCCAGATTCCAGTAGCTGCAAGAATTCCTTAGCTAGCAGGCACATCATCCCAAATGATTGAAATGTCTTCATATCACCATGTATTCTGTGAATTATCAGAACTCTACCTGCTTCCCTCTGATAAGAATGCAAGCCATTGTACTTAGAACCCATCTTGATAATCCAGAGTAATCTCCTCTTCTGAAGATCATTAATGAAGTCACATTTGCAAATGCTTACCATACAAGAAAGGTTATAGGTAGGAGAACATATCTCATTTTGGTTTTGGTTTTGGTTTTGATTTTGGTTTTAGTTTTGCTTTAGCTTTTTTGGGTTTTTTTTCTTTTTTTCTTTTGATTTTGCTTTTGCATTTGAGGGAGACAGGAGCTGTTCACCTAGTGGGCCTGTCTTCAATATTTATTCTTATGGTTCTTCCAGCTTAGTCTTAATTTCTAACTTCAAATTTGTGAGGAGCAGTTAATGCTTAATTTGTCTCCATTTTTCAATTCTTTGACCTTTCCACT
>NW_004524846.1:547375-571413 GCF_000260255.1 Octodon degus | reverse complement strand
GAGAATCACTATGAGTCAGATCCACATCGTGAGACCCTCTAGACCCTGTACTTAATACAAAACAACAACAAAAAAGTTAACAAGAGCTTGCTTTCTGAGATTCTCGGATTTTGACTGCCCTCTCCAAGAAGCATAATCAGAAGATAGAGATGAGAAGAGAACCACAGTCATGGTGCTGGGCCCTCATGAAGGGTGCTAGTGTCTCATAAGCAGCTGTAGTGACCATAGATGCCAGTGCCCTCTTGGCCACTTGGGAGCACAGGACAAGTGAGCACTCTGCAAAGCAGAAGAGGCTTCTGCCCAGAACTCTGCCTTGCTGGCACCTTGGTCTCGAACTTCCAGCTTCAAGAACTCTGAGAAATACATTTAGTTATCTGCGAGCTACCCATATGTTGTATTTTGTCAGAATAGCCCAGAGTAAAACAAGCTGATACTCCTTTCAGAGAGGCCACCATCCACATCTACTTGCAGCTGCTCCCTATCCCATTGCTCCATTGCATCTTCACACTCCCTGTGCTGGACTTCTCCTAGCTCCTCAGATGACTCTGCTTGCTTTCCCTTGCACACGTGTAGCTACCAGATGTCTAGTAGCTGTGGGTACTTCATCCCATCTCACACGTATGTTAGATGATGAACGCGGAATTAGTCTCATTGAGAGTAATGCCCATGGATGTAGGGTTTTGCTACCTGGTTACTCTATTTTTATGTAAAGCTTTGGGAAGATCCAAAAAGCATGTAGCCACTTTGCTACATTTCCCCCCAATCTCCCTTTCTATATTTTACTAGTAATTATTTTTAAAATCATGTACATAGACAGAAATATTATGCATTATGCTATTATGTAAAAGTCATTAAAGAAAAAATGTACCCTGAAATAGAGGAAAAACCTACCGGCATCAGATGGATGAATTCCACCCCATCCCACTCCCTAGAGATAATAGAATCTGCTTCCTGTCAAGCCATGTTCTTGCTTTCTGATCACAGCCACGTTTTACTTTTTGGGGTGAAAGGAATATATTGAGCTATGCCGTGACAAGGACCCAGGGACGAAGACCATGAGTCACAGGAAGAGAGGCTCAGGAAACTAAAGTACAATTTTTTACCTTAAGATTTATCTTAGGGGCTGGAGAGACGGCTCAGTGGTCTAAAGCACCTACTTAGAACAAGCTTGGCAAAGTACAGGGACCACGGTTCGATTCCCCCAGCACCACATGCCAGCCAGCTGCGCCCCCTGGTGGGCTGAGCTGGCCACACACACACACACACACACACACACACACACACACACTAAATAAATGTAAAAAAAAAAAAAGATTTATCTTAAATTCATTGTGTCCTTTAATAAGTGGTACAGTAGTTCAAAAACTGCTGCGATTCTTGTGTGTTTAGAATCATAATTGTTTAATTATTAAATTATTAAAATAGATAAAACTATTTTTAGAAAGTACAAATTTTAAAGGCATTCATGCAATTTGAAGGTGCTTATATAAATTTCTCATTTTACTAATAATAAGTACAGGAAATATATTTATTTAAGTTATTAGCTTGGTAATAAATACTCTAAAATGTTCCAAAAAAGACATCATGATAAAAAGGAAAGCAATTGACATAGTCGCAGGGGAAACCAATAATGATATTCTGCTCTCTGTCTCAAGAAAGCAAATTGTTTCTGATTATCTTTGCTGATAGGTCGAGGGAAAGGAATTTGTGATAGTTACGTATTAGGTACAGGGGATGTTCTGATATTGATCCAATAAAGAACCACCGCTCTGATTGGTATCTTCAACTCTAATAAGCCCCATTCACTCTTTCAGACAGTTCTAATTTTGTAGCAAATAGGTAGGACAAAAGCATCTTTCAAGTCTTTATAGGTGCCTCTAAAATTCAGTTCCCCAGAGATGTAGAACTGATGCACTCTTTCGGTAGTTAGCAAGAAACAAGAGTAGAGAGTAGTAGGTAGGGAAGGGGTGAAGGAAAGAGTATACCATAATTCCAGAGCCTTGTTTGACTTCCCAACCTAAAGACTTTGACTCCATGGATTATGAAACAAATTTTTGTAACTCTTCCAGTTGTTTATTAAATATTCTTCTACATTCTGGAGATGGTAGAAAAGCACTATTAAGTCTTCTTTGGGTGAGTTCTATTCAAGCTTTCTCTATCACCTCATAAAAGAAGACTTGCCAAGAATCTTACTGAAGGCCCCTTTTGGATAGGTTAGGGTTATGTATCTAGGGTAGAAGATATCGATAGGTCAGTGAATGGGTGGCTATGTTGCTGGTGTTTGGCACTACTCTTCATCAAAGACTCATAATCCACTGCTTAGTGAAAATGTATAAAAGCTGGAGCTAGAAATTCCCCTTAAGGCATTTTAAGTTAGACTACTACACAACAGGTGTAATTTCTAGCATATTTCAGGGAAGCAGCTCTTAGAAGTCTGCATGAATCTGTGTGAGTGTATGTAAAAAGAAAAAAAGAGGTCTCTATGATTACTACCTTTAGAAGCCCAAATGTTTTCTAGGTTTTCCTTTTAACATGGTATTTTTTTCAGTGGTGAATTGACATGAAACACTTCAGTAGGTCAGGGAAAAGAAGGGAATGAAATGGGTTTCAGTATCTGCTTATTCAATATAACAGCTACATTATTTTGCAAGCTGAATATAGCCCAATATTGTTCCTTTTTCTAGAAAATGAAGCCTTAGTAATTCATTCATTCAACACAAATTAATGAGCCTCTACAGATGGTCAGGCTCTATTAAAGAAGCAGTTGGAAACCACAGTGAATAGAAGACAGTCTCAGGCCTCAGGGAGTCTACAATTTTGTATGGTGAACATGATAACAAAAAGATAATTTTATATTGGATGGAGTCTATGAAAAAAATCAAAAGGATTACCAAAGGTAACTTGGGTAGATTCGAAACCCCTTCAGGTAATGATTGAGACATGAGTCATGTCACTATCTTGGAAGCCAGCAAAATATAACCACTAATAGCAAAGCCTCTGTATCCAGACTGTTGGTTTAGAAGCCCTTTTTACAATTTACTGGAGTGCACCCCTGTAATCCCAGCACTCAGGAGGCTGAGGCAGGAGGATCGTTGCAAGTTTGAGACCAGCCTGGACTACAAAGTGAGCTCAAGGCCAGCCTGAAACACATAGCAAGACACTGTCACATGAAGAAAAAACAATAAATAAAATTAAATTTACTGTATGTGAAACGCAAGGGGAATTATTCTCTCTGTGCCAGATTCCCTTGGCTGTATGTGAGAAGAATCACAATACCAATCCTACAGCTTTGTTGTTAGGATTATATAAATTAATCTATCTCAGGAATATTCCAGAGGAAACAGAATGTAGAAAGTCTCTGAGTCAGATAAAGACTTGGTACATGCAAGAAACAGAGAGCAGTGACTTCAGCGGACGGACTAGAAGATGGGGTTGAAGGTGGGAGTGAGGATTGAAGTACCTGGGCACTGAAGACATAAAAGCCCCAGGAACTCACTCTTTAACTCTTGTTCAAGGAAAAACTCCCTGTCCATCCCAAAGGGGTACACTTAGCTGACAGCTTCCAGGTGCCAGCACTTTCTCTTCCACATTAGCTTTTCATCTAAGGACAGACTTTCTCCGGGAGAGCTCAGCTGTGACTGAGCCTGGATCTAGCAGGACTGGGCTACAGGCAGGAGCTGTTGCTCTGCTGGAAGCAGTTAGGGCTGCAGAAACAATTTTAGATCTGCGCTGTATTTCCATGACTATCGCTGCTAAAACTGTTCTCCGCTTTGCTCCTCCCAGGTGTTACCATTCCTAACTCCATACCTATAGATAGAATGACCCAGTAATTGGTTTACCCTTTATTCTAAATGTAATAGAAAGCCGATGACAGTGAAACGATCTTTTGTGTGGAGAATTGATTTTAGAATGAGAGCAGGGCAAACAGGAAGACCACCTGAGGGGCTGCTGAAGTGGCCTGAGAAAATAACAGAAGCTTAGGCTGCTGCAGAGGAGATGGAAAGGAGTAGTCCAAAATTACAAAGAGGAGGACTGGGTTTAAATGTAAAGATCAAGGATAAAATGGGGACAAAGCTGACTTCTAGATACTTTTCCTTGAGAAACTGAGTGAACTGTAAAACAAAAATAAAGCCAGCTTTAGGCATGGGAAATCCAGAGTTCTATTTCGACATGTAAATTTGGGATGCCTATTTGATATCGAAGAGGAAAATGTAGGAAGACATTTGGATCGAAATGTATGCATGAAAGCCAATGTAAGAGAACTGCTGCATAAGTCTGCTTTTTTTTACTTACAGTGTGGACCCTCACTTATCATGGAGGATACAATCCAGACTCCCCCGCGATAAGAGAAAATCAGCGAAGTAGCATTATATTTATTTCAGCATTTATATGTATTTTAAGGCTTTATAAACCCTTCCGACACTCTTATGAACCTTTCCCACACTTTGAGAAACACTTCTAATGTTCTCAACCATTTCCTACAGTCGTAAGCCCATGTAATGTTAACAACATACAGATACTGTATGGTACTGCAAAATCCCTTGATGTAGTAAAAAATCCACAATAAATATTTAAGATTAATATTTTTTGAAAACTCTCTCAACAGTGAGTCCACGAAAGTTAAACCAGAAAGAGCGAGTGACTATTGTAACATGAAATAAGCATGTTAGCATTTTTTCTACCATTTTATATATTTGAATATGATTTCTTCAATTATGTCAACTATCTAGTGACATGTGACAGACAAGGCAAGAGTAAGTATAATAACTTCTTCCAAATAGGTTATGACATGGAACAAAGGGTTTATAGATTTTCATTTCAATGGTAATTAATTTATACTTTTAAATTATTAAAAGGAGCTTCCATTTAACTCTAGACAATTTGCCTTGAAATATATAAATATATATTATATTAGCATATTTGAAATGAATAAAGGATTAGAGGAGAAAAAACCTGTAAAAATTAGTTCTCAACTGGGTGTGGTGGCATGTTCCTATAATCTCAGCTCTTGGGAGGCTGTAAACAGGAGAATCACTATGAGTCTGATCTAGTAGTGAGACCCTGAACACCCTGTAGACCCATCTCTAAAAATACAGAAAAAAAATTAATGCTCAAAGAATTAAGTTACATTCTATCACAAGAGTAATAAATAGTGTCAGATATTTGGAGAAACCTAAAGCAGATGCTCAAATCTTTTGAGTTTAAATCTTTGAGTCTAAGAAGTCTTACTGATAATTATGTGGATGGGTTTTCTTCTTTTAATCTTACCCAAGATGTAAGAACCAGTCAGGGCTAATGGTGATATTAAATAGAATCAGACTGAGAAGGTTATACATATCTATATATGTGGGATATATGTATTTGTTCTTGCTATTTTCTTGGATAAAGGAGAGAAAAGAAAGGGAAGAAGCATGTTCTCTATTAAACTCCACCCCTCAAAAAAAAAGAAAGAAAAAATTCAAAGACTATTAGAAAACAGATTGATAGAAAAATCTGACGTTCATACCCTCAGAAAGTATTAGAACTATGTTAGGTTCCTAGGGAAGATATAACACAAGTACTATAAACAATGACTTAAATAACAGAAATTCACCGTCTCCCAGGCCAGGGAGCTAGAACTTTAAGAGAGCCATTAGTGGGGTTGACCTCTCCAAGAGGAAGGGAGGAGGACCTACTTCCTGTTCCCCTGCTCACTCCTTTGCTTTGGTGGCAATCATAGTCACCCCTAGCTTCTGTTTCATCATTTAATCTGTATAACTGAAGTGGTGTGGGTGTGTGTGTGTGTGTGTGTGTGTGTGTGTGTGTGTGTCCCAATTTCCTCTTCTTGTCCCTAGCTTCTTTTCCCTGAATTTTGACATGCCATGCAATGCTCTAGTCTTTCTTGAATAACGTAAGTCACTTCAACTGCAGGCACTTTCCCCAAAATCTCAGGCTTTGAGAGCTACTGAGAAATATCTATTACAGTTTTCTGATTTATTCAGTAATATAATGTCCAAAGCCTCCCTGGGTAGATAGGTGGGACATAGGATAAATATAAATCCAGAGCTCTATGATTCAGAGACTTTATTCCTTCCTTTTCAACAACTATAGCAAAATGAAATTTGAGTTCTGTCTCCCTGCTTCCCGTTATCAAGCTTTGTTTTTGCTCTTTATCTTTTGTACATTGCGAAAAGACAAAGAGACAGGATTGGGGGAGGGGAGGAAAAGGAGATCAACAAAGAATCAAGATGTGTTATATGAGTGTACTGTCCTCATCATGATGTGTTATGTCTGCACACATGTGCTAAGACACATTAAAAACTTGGGGAAAAATGAAATTCAAATGAGTGCACTGGACTCTAGTAGGATCTCTGAGGAGTGAAGGTCGACAGCACTTGAAGCACCCTTGCTCCATTGGAAGGGGACTCCAGCAGATTGTTATCACATAGGAGCATGAGCTCAGGGTCAACAGACCTTGCATAAAGAGGGTGAAAATAAAACTTATTATGTAGACTAGATTAAAGTGATTATATATTCAGTTACCATGTAGAGTGATTATGCAGATTATTGACACATAAACCAACTGTTTTGAAAACAATGCCCAGGCCCAAGCCATGTGCACCAAGCAAAGCACAGAGACCAGCCAGATCCAGTCAACAGGCTAGCAGCTTACAACCTCGCTTTTGCAACATGCATCGGGATTTATGGTCTATTCATATCTTTAAGCCTGAGCCAACTTTCAATTGCAGTTTTTATTATGCAACTCAGAAACTATTAGGATCACAGCCTTAGCATCAGCTAATACATTAAATTCAGAATCTCAAGAAAGTGTAGAAATAAAGCATAATTGTAATTTTGTTGCACCTGTCTTGCTTATTATGCCTTCTAAATAAATTCCTTTCTTTTTTTTTCCAGACTTATGGTTAATCAAATTGGCAAAGCCTTAAAATCTATCTGTATGTAATCTCTCACTCTCTCCTCTGATTTCATGCTTCAGTGCCCTGGCAGTGAGGAGTTTGGATTCTGCTTACCAGCAAGCAGCAGCATGAACATGAAGGGAAATTTTACTTTTCTCCTGCTAGTGAGGGAGGATTTCCTTTTGCAAACAACATGCCAAACAGGGAATTTCAGATGACTTTGTCTTTCAGTATATTCCATGCCCAGGTTCTTTTTTTTTTTTTTTTTTTTTTTATTTTTTTATTTATTTATTTATTTATTTATTTGAGGGAGAGAGAGAGAGAGAGAGAGAGAGAGAGAGAGAGAGAGAGAGAGAGAGAGAGAGACCAGCTCAGCCCACCAGGGGGTGGGCTGGCTGGCATGTGGTGCTGGGGGATTGAACCGCGGTCCCTGATGCTTTTGCTAAGCTTGTTCTAAGTAGGTGCTTTAGACCACTGAGCCATCTCTCCAGCCCCCATGCCCAGGTTCTTAGACTTTTTTTTCTAATAGTCCCTATAACCTCCTAATTAGGTGTCTAATTTCTACACATGAGACTTGATCAAGTTATTAATTCAGTTGATAACATAATTGAGCAATCTTCAGTACCAATAACTCATTAGCGACTTCAGCACCTTTGCCAGAGTCAACATGGAGTCTGCACTCCATGGTACAAGATTACTAGCTTAAACTTGTCATACTTTTAAGTTAGCCAGTCCCTAAAGATATTCACTATACATAGTGCTTTTGGAAACTACACTCAAAAAATATACTATGGTGGCAGCAGCTTGGATCCCAGGGCTTCAGCCTCATGATTCCAGGTTATATTTTATCTAATGAGCTGTTAGGCTCCTGTTGGGCTTAATATCTAGGCACCCGCCAATAAAGCTTCATGCACTCGTAGGTAAGTTTTTGGGTGGCAAATGAGTCATGGGGTTGGGAAACCTTAATCAGTGGTTAGATGAATCCACTAATGAGTTTGGAACTAAACATGATGTGGGAAGGGAAGCCTGGTTCAGAAGAGGATCAGTGGGCTGTGGCTTGGCAGGGAGTATCTCCCACTCTCCTCCCTGTGTTCTCTCTCTCTCTCTCTCTCTCTCTCTCTCTCTCTCTCTCTCTCTCTCTCTGCTTCTTACTGCCATGAGCCATTTCCCCTCTACCATGCCCCTGTGCCTTTGTGCCTTCCAATCCTGCCTTACAGTATGGAATAAAACATCTACAAACCAGAAACCAAAATAAACCTTTCCTCCTTGCAGTAAAGGGCACGGAGTATTGTGTCTCAGTAAGACGGTAACTACAACATTCCCTTTTCCAATATATGGACTGGGTTCTTGTCTCAGAAGGAATCATTTTATAAACCCAGGAGCAGACACTGCTCATTCCTGCATAGGGATAATTTTTCCTGAATAAAACAAAACCACTTCCATGCCATGCTGAACTAGAACTCCATGAACACGTTTCAATCTGTTTTCTGCTACATAAAGACCTCCTTTGAAACTAAGAATTTCAGAAAAAAGTGTCTTTCATTTTTTTCCTTAATCTGGAGAGCCTAGCCCTTGTAATTGAAAATCAGGTTTCATGACCTTCGGTTCTCCTGTGAGATTTCAGAACTGTGTGTTGAACATTAAAGCTGAACATTTGTCTCTTTACTCTCAGTCCCTCTTCCCTCCCCTTCCACTTCAATGGACAGAGGACCACAACCTAAACAGGGAATCACATAATTTTTCTAAACTTTCAAAATATCATCCAGCATGTCTTTCATTAAATCCACCTACAGGAGGAAGTGGAACTCAGACTGCAACGTGTTAGGAGAAACTAGAAAGTAACAGTGGGATAGAAAGTCTAGGCTACCTTCCAAAACCTTGAGAAGGTGAACAGAGTGATAGATTCATGCCTGATTTATTTAAGTTGTTTCTTTCTCTTACTCATTTAACTATCCCAGATGTAGAGCATATCACAGTTTTTAAAAAGTGAAAACTCTCTCTTCTTGTAAGGTGTGGCCTAGCTATTCTATGCTGCCATTGAGTAGGGCGTACCTACTCACACAGGGCTAGGTTATGTCCCTATCTGCATTGAAATTGAAATGGATTTTTCTCATTTATGCATTAGGTATGGTGCTTTTCAGAAACAGAACTAGATTCCAGAGACTCCAGAAGCTGAAATTTAGAGAACGAAGAGCATTCATGAACCCCAGTCACTGAATAACCATGCAGAATACAGTACCCTCCCAAGCCACAGATCACAAATGGAATTCAACAGCCACATGGGTGAAAACTAAGCTGCATTCTGTTATCCTACCAAAATTTGAGCATTTGCTTGTTACAGTTCTTCCCATTACTCTAAGTAATGTATAGCGTTTTTACTTAGGGAGACAGACAACCAGATAAACAAACAAAACATACCTTTTGTTATAAACAGAATAAAGGAGTTAGCTAAATAGCTACCTGGGAGATAATTAAAACCAGAGGAACATCAGGAGGAAAAGTCTCTGTCGCAAGCCTACTGACTGGTTTGAGAGAAAGACTTTGTTGCTGGAGCAGTAATTACAGATGATGAATTGGACGCATGATTTCCAATGATAACAAAGTATGTTAGGCCTGCAGATCTTTGTGAGGATTTGTACTTTTAATCTGAGTAAAGTGGAAAACTTCTGGAATAATATGAGTATGACCTGTTCTATTCTAAGGAATGACAATAACCGGGATCTACACAAAAAAAACTTCAAAAGTTATGGATCTGTTTATTCAATTAATAGTTATAGTACATGTTCCTAGGTACTAGGTAATATTTGGGCACTAAGAAATAAAGATCAGTAAAATAAGGTCCTGAATTTTATAAAGTTTGTATTTTCATTGGAAGAAAGGTTTAATAAACAAATAAATACATTAAGATTATGTCTCAGTTACTCTACTCTCATTGCTGGGACAAATACCCGACATACAAAATGAAGGAAGGAAAGACTTATTTAGCACACAGTGGAAGTTTCACCGCATACTCAGCTGGCTCCAAGCAGAGTAGCATGTGGAAGAGAGCAGCAGTTTATGGGGGCAGCAAAGAGCAAAAGGGGTGGAGCAGCTCAGGCAGCTAGCTGGCCTCTCTCCCCTCCTCAATCGTAATGCAGAGTATCCACCCCAGGGCACTCACACCCGTAATCTCAGCATTGGACCAAGAAGCAATCACACACTCCAGAAGCTGCCCCATGACTGTGTGAGGCTTTGGGGGGGCCGCCTAGATATAAACCATAACAGATGACTTCAGAAATAAGAGACTTCATGGGCCAGCCAGATAGCTCAGTGGATTAAAGTGCCTGCTTAGGCAGATGCAGGGGCTCACAGTTTGATCCCTGGGTGTGCTGAGACAGCAATGGAGACTGGGTGTGGTGGTGTGCACCTGTAATCCCAGCACTTGGAAGGCTGTAAACAAGAGGATCACTACGAGTCTGATCTATGCAGTAAGACCCTGCAGATCCTGTTGACCCTGTACCAGATACATAAAAAAGAGAGACTTCATGAAAATGATATATAATGATGTAATACAGCTATCTAAGAAGGCTGGTCAAGTAGACACCTTCCCTGAAGAGGGGACACTTTGAGTTGAACCAAATGACAAGAAGTTACACCATGTCCCAATCTGAAGTTAGCATTCCAGGAGGGGAGAAGGAGATGAAAAAATAAAGAAGGAGATAGATCTTTCAAAAAGGCGAAGGGGAATAAGAGATGGAAAAAACAGGGAAAGGGGGCAGAGCTGGGAATTTAAAAAGAATTAAATGTGGTGCATACACATTCCAACTCCACACCATCTACGTAATAAATGTAATCATTGTGTACTATAAACATATCCTAATAATTTTTTTTTTAAGTCAGAGTGCTTTATATCCTTATCTCTGAAGAGACGATCCATCACTTTGTAGTACTGCATTCATTAGAAGCTAGTCCTTAGGAGCAGATCATATTAGATGAGGGAATTGTACCAGTATTTGCTTACCAAGAGGTAGGAATCATTGGGGACAATTTTAGAGCCAACCTACTACTCTTGCCACATGAGCATTCAGAAAGATAGAAAAGCACATGGAGATGTGATGCCAAAAAAAAAAAAAAAAAAAAAAAAAAAAAAAACAAGTGCGTACCTGAATGAGGCTAGCATGATCCAGATCTAAAAACAGAAACCTCTCCAAATTATACAAAGACAGTTCTAAGAGAGAAAACAATGCTCAGCTTTCATTCTAGCGCAGCGTTGGTCCTTCTATTTGGCCAAATTCTTTGTACATTGAAAACATATTTATTATTTCAGAGGTAATACAATACCCTTCTTCTGAACCCTAAATATCAATTTTTTCTCCAATTTTACCTCCCAAAAATAAAAATAAAATAAAAATTTGAATACATTTGCCTAATTAAGCCGAAGCTGGTGGACTCAAAGGTTAGGGTTCCTCTACTCATAATTTATTCAGGAAGGAAATGAGCTGAATCACTTAGAATTCTGCTGCACAAAGGAACGTGATAACTGCTTGATAATCGGCGGACCCTAACTGAACCTCAGATTTGTTGTTTTTGAAACACAAAGATAAAAGTTATCATAATACAACTTTCTACTCCAAAGAGTTGATGAAGAATAACGATATATGTATTAGCGTTTTATACACTATAAACTACTGAGTGCTCATAAACTAAAATACTGAGTGCACATTTTAGGAAGCTGTATTCAAAAGGTATTTAATTCAAAGAACTTAGAATGTGATATGATTGGGAAATTTTACAAGATTTTGACTGTCACAACTCATTTCTCTCCTACATGGAAAAATGAGAATGCGCTGCCTCGATTTTCTTCAATTCTCAATTTTTAAAATGTTACGTCAGTTCTTTATAGCTTTAGCTCATAGTTTCTACCCTGAAATGACCGCAAACTAAACGTAATTTGGAAGCTGAAAATTCTTGGGTGTTGCACTTATTTATCAAAGTGCAGTGAGCTAAAGGACCACAAAAGAGTTAATGTAAGAATGGAGCCAAAGGAAAGCACAACACTGTTTGAAAGAAAGCACCATAGGAAAATGAACTCGTTTTTATCTGAAGAAAATGCTTTTTTTACTTTAAAAACAGATGCTTGTCCTTCTACAATTATGGAAGCTGAACTATAACTGTAATGTATAAGATTACAGTTATAGTTCAGCTATGAGATAAGATTTCCATCTTTATGTGACATGAAAAATGTACCAAGCCTAGACTTCCCCATAAACAAAATTGCTTTCTTCAACTCACACTTTAATGCAAGATATCAATCATGTGATGGATTTTATTAGTCAGAATTTAGCTTTGTTTTTTGACAGATTGCTTGCATTCCACTTGAGGTACAATTGTGTATCATCCCTATTATGTATACATCTGAATTTGTGGGCTTGTTTTTATTTTAAAAAGACCATTATAAATGGAAAGAAATACCTGGTAAGGCAGAATTAGTCTGACATAGACCATTTTAACTCAGTGGTATGGTTGTGATAACATATTGTTTATCCACAGTAGGGCTGAGGCTTTAGGCTTTATATAAGACAACAGGGGATAGGATGCTAGATGAAAGATTCCCTCTCTTTTGATGTTTTTTTTTCCTTTTTTATGCATCTATTTGTAAAATCATACTCATTTTGAACCTAACGCAATAATCATATCAATATAGTGCATTGACTAGACAATATATTTACAGAATGCATAGTCATGTATGTCAGCAAGACCACCAAATGGGTATAATTTTGCAGAACTAGATCTACTATGACTGTAAAAACAAATAGAAGTAGTAAAAAGCAAGCATATGCTGTTGTAGTCGGGAGTTCTTACGTTGTAGAAGCAGTCTCGGTTTAAAAGAAGCTACAATAGCCCGTACCATTCACAGCCATCAGGAAGTTAGTATTCCTTGAGCACACAAATATAAGTGCCGTAATGCGTATTAAGATGAAGATGTAGAGCTCGGAAATGAAGAATTCATTGCTAAAGTCACCATAAGATTCATAGTCTATTTCTAGGAAGGAAACGGTGTAAAGAATTTCTAGTACTGCCCTTCACAGGGCTAAATTGGGAATGATATTTGCTGAAGTTGTGGTATATATGGAATCCTACTGCCTAGCAATAAGTAGAATACTTTAAAAACCTCTTAACCTATCTGTGATGAAAAATACATGCTGGTTTAAAAACTCCCTTAGAACTTTAAATTAGCCACTGCAGCACATTCGGGTGCATAGCCCAGTTGTCCTCAAGCCATCAAATGCTAAGATGAAAATAAGCTCTGTAGTACAAAAAAAGAAGAAAGAAAGAAAGAAAGAAAGAAAGAAAGAAAGAAAGAAAGAAAGAAAGAAAGAAAGAAAGAAAGAAAAGAGAAAAGAAAAATCTTCGCTGACCCAAGTAGGAGTTTCTCTTCTCCTCAGAATGTTTAATTTCCAAGGCTGGCTTAGCTGTCTACTGCTGAGTATGATCATTGTTATTGAAAATAAAGGTTAAAAGACTGATCCCAAGGCGATCAAACTTAACTTGAGATAAGTGACTCAGAGTCATATTCAAATGCTTAGAAGTGGAGAGACTTCTAGATAATTTGTCTCTATGTAATCCCTACTTATATGTCCTTACACAAGCGAGTCTCATTTCCATGGTGTTACTTTAATGTTCTCTTAACAATGCTAAAATGAGATAAAGGAGTTGCTAAATACCCTTCACTCTACTCAGAAGCCTGGTTTATACTCCTGTGTCTCAAGGCGATTGGGCTCACTGTCTACATCAGCAAGTGTGCAGCTTTTCTTAAGGCTGAGCACCAGTGAGCGTCACTTTCAGCCACAGAGAAATCTGGCTGCAAAGGCTAAATCCAGGTTCCCTCGTCTTCTCTCCCTCCATAAGTGGCCACAGGAGACATTTCCACAACAAGAAGCTTATATGCCCAAAGTGTTCTTGGGAAAAGTATTATCATCAATTCCTCTTAACCACACATGTTGTATACAATTTAATCAGAACAATACTGTTAGTGGTCATTTGCCAATGTTTAGAACTAATGCCTGGTCTCATAAGCATTACCTGGGTTAAAAAATGACCTAGTTGGTTTTGACATCAGAAACTGTATGCGTCAAGCTGGGCATGATGGCACAAGACCATAATCCCAGTACCCAGGATGCTGAGGCAGGAGGATCAGGATAAGTGAGGCAAGCCTGAGCTACAAAGCTAGTTCCAGGCCAGCCTGAACTGCATAGTGAAACTGCCTCTCAGCCAAAAAAAATAATCTATAAATGTCTAGCATTCAATTAATATAAAGTATTGATTGCACATTTGCTAATGATATGAGTAGCTAAATACAAATCTCAATATTAAATAATCTACCTTCTCTGTTTAATTTTTGTGAAGATTATGAACTTTTAGTATCATGCCAAATGCTATACTAATCCTTTAATACCTATTACGTATAAAGTATCTGAACCGTATCTCACATTCAGGAGGAACTCAATAATAGTATTTATGATCTGCCTACATAATACATATAGATTTGCTGAGAATTGCTACAGTAAGTCAGATACACTCCGCATTACACAAAGTTGCTAGGGAAGTAGCACTCTATACAAGCCAGATATACTTACTAGAGGTAATTAGATTTAATCTATGATGCTCTGAGATGTTTTGGTTAATCTCTAAATAAAACATTCATTCAAAATTATTCTTATAGAGATATAATTAACATAATTATAGTAGGCGTGAGCTATGACTCTTCTTTTCTAGAGGAGAAAACTGATGTAAAAGGGTTTAAGTAATTTGTCCAAGGTCAAAGAGTAAGTTGCCTGGTGGATTTCAAACTAACATCCTCTGACACCTGAACTCTGGAATTTAAGTACCAGAGTACATTGTTCCCGATCTATTTCCAGTACTGGGATTCTAACCCAGGGCTTCACATAGGCTCGGCAAGTGGCAAGCATTCTGTCATTGAGCTAGTAACCCTTAGCCATTGCTTTCTATTTTTTAAAGTGAAAAGATACAATTTGAAGGGCAAGGTGAGTCCTGAGGTCATGGGATCAGTCCCAAAGACTTTATTATTTACAGAAAATCAACTGGAGAGAGCAATAAAGCCATCACCACCTTTAGGATCGCCTGCCCTGAGGCAGAGCCTAGTGGAAAGCATCAGTTACAGTGTCACTGTGGTGACTCCCCCACCGCCACCCATTACCAGGCTCATATTAAACATTAGTAATAAGTGTCAACTTCCACCAGACCTCAGTGTGGTCTGAGAAATACTATTTCTCAAACAGTGAGAAGTAATAAACTGGTAAAATCTCTCCCATCCTTGCCTCAGGCACCTTCATTTCTGTTAATAAACTCGAAGAAATTATTGACATGTTTCCAAGTAACATTTGTTAAAAGTCCACTTTTTTTCCCCAGACATTGTGGTAAATTCTGGGGAAGGCACCATTCCTGCCCTCGAGGATCTTGCGGGGTTATCAGAAAGCAGGCTTAGGAAGGAAACATCAAGATGCCGCCAAAACAGTTCTAGAGGAAAGGCACCGATGTGTATGCACATAGTGAAGAAATTAATCAGAGCTTAGTGTGTAGGTGCCTGTAGGGAAGAGTTCCCGGGAAAGTGGTACTTGAGATAATCTTCAAAAAATAGACAAGATTTGGGATAAGGAAATATCACGCGGGATGGGTCATCTTCAACAGAGGAAAAATATACAGTCTGTTGTTTCAAAATATGTGACAATATATCAGATTAGACAGCTATCAAAGCAAGATTATGCAGAGTTTTATTCACTAGATTCTGTGTTTCATCTGAAAGAGCTGTGCAGACATTTAAACATTTTAAACAAATGCATGAAAGAATCAATTTTATGTTTTATGGAATATTCTAGCTATGTTATGTTAGAGGCAATGGAGGGAGCAATGTTTGAGTAGGGGACTTTTCTGAGTCTGAACCTTCAGAATCCTAAGTGACAAGTGATGAAACCATGAATTTCATGGAAATAGAGGGGACTGAACCAATTAGGTAGATATCGAAGAAACAGGATTTATAGAACTTTCAGATTAGCTGGATATAGTGCAGCCCAAGAACAGGAAGAATCTCTGAGGAGACCTGGGTCTCTATGTGACCAAATCAAAAAGTGAAGATTCCTTTCAATAAAAGAGGGAACAGAAGACAAAGCAAGGTTTTAAGTGGACAATGATGAACTCAGCTTAGCATAGCTAGGCTTATATGATAATGCTTCCTATAGGAGAGAGCCACCCTCTACAATTCTGTAAAAGGAACAAAACACAAGCATAAACCGTAGAACTGATAGAATGAAAACCAGGGCTTCTCTGCCTTGGAACCAGATGATCATGGACCTAGCCCTCTACAAACTAGGAGCTAAATGAGCATTTCCTCCTTTGACGTTGGGTGTTGGATATTTTGTCTCAGCAATGAGAAAAGTACTAAGACACTACTCAAAACAAGAAAGTGAGCGATGGCAACAAATGGCAGTGGCTTAGCCCATCCTCATGGTACACAGAACAGGTGAGTCTGTAAGTAACAGAACCAGATGATGAGTAGGAAACACATGAAGACATTTTTGTCACACATAGAAATAAAGGCCCATTTACAGAAGCAATCCTATAACAAAAAGGGAAGCTTTTTTATGTAACTGAGGTACAGAACTTCACAAACAAAGCAAATATTTAATATAGTCAAAATATTTTGCAACTTTCTAAATACATTTATCTATACCTATATCTAACCTATTATCTTTCACCCATTTCTTGGCATGTGTGTGGTTTTAGTTGCTCAGTTCTGCGTATCTGTTTCTTTATAAGTCCTATTTAGTACCCTTAGCTTGGCCAATTGAACGATACTAAAAAATGTTGAGTCTTCCTTCCACAAAATAGCTTCCCACACATTTAAGGCAACGTGCTTTTTGAAAAATGTATTTCTTCAGCTTGGGTTGAATCTTTCATGCTACATAAGAAGTGAAGCTTATGGGTAGGAGTAGGCTGAATCAAGATCATTTATCAGGAAGTATTTGTCTTTACTAACATGTTTCTAAGGTTTTCACAGCAATGCCAATGGTTCTTGATCCCAGCAATTTCCACTGTCCTACTTGAGGGGCTGGCGACTTAGCTCAGTGGTACAGAGCAATTGATCAGTGCACATTAATTATTTCAACTTTTTATGTTCAACTCATTTATTCCACCCCAGTTTCCTAATTAATAAATATGGCAAAAAGACATATATATCATAATACTCAACAGAATCACTAATGTCCACCAAGACCTTAAATTTGCTTCAGATTTTAAAATGAGATGCGATCCTAACTCACGCCCCCCCCATTTAAAAAAAATCTGGTAAAGATGAATGAAGGGCCTCTAATCCTAGCATTTGGGGAGCTGAGGCAGGAAGATTATTGAGAGTTCAAGACCAGCCTGAGCTACAAAGTGAACTCAAGGGCCGCCTGAATTGCATAGTGAGACCCTGTCTCAAAAAGACAAAAACCAAAAAAAAAAAAAAAGAAGAAGAAGAAGAAGAAGAAAAGAAAAAGAAAAAGAATGAAGGACAAATTATATGTTTAATGCAATAATGAGTAGTTCTTTTTAAAAAATACTAAGGATTTAATCCAAGGCTTTCTCACTGAGCTACATCCCTAGCCCTTTTTATTTATTTATTTATTTATTTTTTACTTTGAGCCTGACTCTCACAAAGTTATTAAATTACTTAGTCTGCTCTCAAACTTACAAGTCCTCCTACCTGAGCTTCCTAGAATATTCAGATTACAGCTTTGTGCCTTCATATCAGACTATAAACTGATTTTATCAAGTACTTATTAATTTTATTAACCATGTGATATGATTTACATGTATGTTCTTTCACTCTTGTAGGTTGTAAAGATTCAACTCCAGAATAGATAGACTGCTCCAATACATGTCTCTAATATTGTCCCGACATAACTACTTTCATCTGCAATAAAAATGTACAGAATAATCCAAATAGATATTTTGATAAATACAAATTTTGACTATTAAAATATATTTTCATATTGCCTTGCAAACTTATTTTGCTCAGTAGAATATCAGAATTACAGAGCCATGAAATATATTTACAATGATTTTTTTTTCATATTACACCTCCATTGAACTTTTCTCTAATTAATTAAAAATCTCATCAGGAGATAACCTTTACTTTGACATAGCATCTTCAAAAGGTATTTCTGAAACTCCATTTATTTTATGTTCTGATATCAAATAAGAAAAGCTCACACTAGAAACAAAAGGGTTGAATTAATTAGTGAACAATGATTAATTAGACATTTATCCAAAGTGAGATTTTAATTCTTTTCATTCCCTTGGCTTCATGCCACATTTTGTTTGTCTAATGAGAATTCTGTCTTCTTTGAAGTTAAGAAGAGTTTAAAATTCAGGCATTTACCTATGTACAATTATTCTGATAATTGTTGACAATGACAGTAAATTCTGTATAATTTGGATAGAGATGTTTTAAGAACATGCATTACATATTTCTATTCTAATATATATTTTGGAAGACCCAAGAATCTGAACTAAATATGTCACTTAGCTCCTTTTTCAAATAGATAAGTTTGATAAATTTAAGCCAATGAATTAGGAATACTTTTTATGAGTCAGCCTTTGAGTATCAAAAATATCTCTCAAAAATATAGGGTCATTTATTTAGCTTTAAATAAAATAATTATTGCATAGATAAATGAAATTCCTCTGATAAATGATATTGTTGCAGATATTGGCAATTCAATCTCATGGCAGTTAAACTTACGTAATTAATACCATTCATGTTCCACTTAAGCATTTAACCATTTCCCATGTGACTTTTCCTCCAAATACTTAGATCTCAACAAGAATTTTCACTAAATATATTAGATGGTTAGATTCCAAGTTAATTTAAAATTCTTAATTACTTTCTGTTATATATTTTTACTTCACCATCTCACTTACATTATTCTACTATATTCAAAGATTCTGAAGCACAGCATGAAAACAAAGTCCATTGCACATTCAATTAATTTTAAGAACATGAATACGACCTAAAATAAAAGTAAGAATAACACACAATTTAGAGTTAACCCTCTACTTAACTTTTGCTAAATATATATGCTGTCACTACATATTCTGACATTAATTTATGTATAAATGTATTCCTTTGCTAGAGTAATCTCAATAAATTGCAAAAAATACCTAGCTTTGAAAGAATGTTCATCACTCATGCTCTGCAGGCCAGAAGCAAACCAAGGATTGGCAGGACTCATTGCTTCTTGAGCTTTGAGAGCCAGTCTATTCTGGGACTCAGTCTCCTGACTTCTGGCTGCTGCAGGCTCTCCCTGGCAGCCTCAGCCAGTAGATACACCACTCCAGTCTCCACCTGTCTTCACATGGTTGTGTCCTGTGTTTATCATTAAGGCCAGGTCGCTTATGGGGATGGGACATAGCTCAGAGGTCTAAGCACCTGCCTGGCAAGCTCAAGGAAGCAACCCCCCGTACTGCATGCCAGCCACCTCAGAGCCCCAGGCACACCACACTAGACACCAAAACTGGACACGGTGGTACACACCTGTAATCCCAGCTCTGGAGAGGCTGTAACAGGAGGATCACTGGGAATCCAAGCTGCATAGAGAGACCTTGTGCCAAATAAACAAAATACAAAATATTTTTTAATTTTTTTTAATAATAAAATAAGTTCCCTTTGATTTAGGGCCAACTTGGATACTTGAAAATGCTTTCCTCAGGGCCGGGGAGATAGCTCAGTAGAATAAGTGCTTGGCTGGCAAGTACCAGGGCCTGAGTTCAATCCCCAGTTCCTAAAAAAGAAAAAAAAGATAGCCAATATTTAAAGCAAGAGACAAGAAAAGAATATTGTGGGAGGATCCTGCTACAAGGTTGTATATGGTGAGATTTTTGGACTTATGTGCAAACATGAGAAGTATATAATTCTTTATCCTATTTTTAAAATATAATCTAATTTTTAAATGTTTTTTATCATATTATGTAGGGACTTAAAGTTCAACATACCAATACTTGATGAAAAATACCTTTTTCTTATTATGCCTAAGATGTTTGAAATGCAGAGAGATAGTGAGGTTAAGCTTAATAGCCTAAATCGTTTGATAATAACAATAAGCTCGTCTTCTGGGTGGTTAACAACCTAAGTTTGCAGACCAAAATTAAAGAAAAAGGAGGGCTACAAGGAAAGCCAACATTTTGGCCCTAACTTTCGAAGGTCAATTAAGACTCAGGACATATGAGAACCTGTACTGTAACGTCATGTACCTCGGTAGTGTCCCAAATTTTCTGATCAAGAAGATTATGAGGCAAAAGAGGAAAGTGATCGGTGACATAGAGTGTGCCTAAGGAGAGTCACATGGGGAGAAAACACTCTCTCAGGCTTTCACAGAGAGCACACTGGCCAAGCAATGGCCGTGACTCATCCACATGGCTGACACTGACAAAGGTTCTACAATCTGAGGTACAGGATCTCAGGATAAATCCTGAGGGCATTTCACTGACCTTCTCAGACCCAAAAGCTACAACTCTTATTGCACAGGTCCTGCTTTACCTTGGTCTTAACCATCCAGTAGAAAAGTATGAAGACAAATTATAGGAAGTAAAGCCATGCTGTTATGTTGAGCTGTGGGGGACTCAGGTCAATAATTTCTGACATTGCCAATTAAACAGAAGATCCAATGCTATTATGGGCAACTGGACTCTTTTAGAATATTTTGCTGAGTTTAGACACCTGTAATATTCAAATAATGGAACTTAGAAAAAAGGGGTATACAGATGAATGTCCATTTTGTATCTGTGTATTCAGAGTGGTTAGGATAGATATATCGTTACGTTCTCTTAATGAATAGAATGATTTGTTCTAATGGTGTTTGTAAATAGGATCTCAAATCCGCATCTTGTACAGCAATTAACCACTAAGAAGAATATATGCAGTGTGTTAGTTATTGAAACTGTACTACCGATTTGATTGGAAACTGTCTCATTGCTATCGTTTATCAATAAAATTTTGAAAAAATAAAAAAAAGAAAATGCTTTCCTCTTCATATCCTTTGTTTAATTACACCTGATGAGACACTTTTTCCTAATAAGGTCTTATTCACAAGTTCTAGAGATCAGGATTTAGATATTTCTTTTGTCAGCTGCAACTCAAATCACTATAATAATTTTTATTATAGATTATTTTAAACTAATTTCTCAATTGTAATATTTGATACCAAACACATTACTATGTAATTATTTTTATTGGGACCCTTTCCTCTGTAATATCAGTATATGAATCCCTAACCAAATTAATTATATTAATCATTTCCAGGCATACTCATGGTATTCTTTCATGTATTTTTGAGTGACATTTTGCTTGTTGATTACCACATAATCAGTTACTTTTTAGGTAACTTGATTTAGTATTTTATCAAAAAAAAACCACTCTGTAAGTAATAGTCCCCATAAAAGCCTATACTGTGACCACATTTCCATTTGTTTTGATGAAACATTAATCTAGCCTTGGATTATTCACAGAGAACATTTATTCCTGTGAAGGGATGAATTATCTTCCAACTCTTTACCAACCAGGAGTGTACACTCTTGACACTGATTTAGTAATTCATTTTACTATCTGTTTTCTAATTCTTGGATGAGATTTATTGGATTAGAGTTACAACTCTTTATATTTGGTCTATTAACACATCTATAAGATATGTTATATCCCTACTATAAGCAAACTAAAGATTGATGAGTTCATTATTATAAGAATCAATGTATAGTATCAAAATAATAGCTATAGATTTTATTAGAACCTAGACCCACACAGAATCACCAAGCCAGGCACTCTGATGTGAGAAGATTTATCAGAGGTAGGAGCAAGCAGGCAGGCTATCAAGCAGACCAAGACAACCCCAAACAAAAGGGGAAAGGTGATTTTATAGGGTTTTTAGGGGAGGGTGTTTGTGGACTGGAACAGCTGAGAGAGAACTGATCTTGGCAGGGCCACCTGACGGTGGGGGACATTTGATGCTCCAGGAAGGGAAGGTCCTAAGGTTTTGCCTCTGTTTGGGTCTAAGATACAAAGTTGGGAAGAGCTGTTGTGTTTTTTGTTTGTTTGTTTTTTTGCTTGTTGGTTTGGCCCCAGCTTAGAGCCAAAAGGAAGTGAACCTTGGAGTGAGGGTGAGTGTCCTGCTTTATCAGTTTTAATGCAAAACTCCTAAAAGAAGCGAGAAAGAAAAAGTTATGTTTTGTACATACTACACTAAGACAACTACTTCTTTGGCTTCCAATGTGATGGTTGGTGTTCTCCAGTACACACAGTAGGAAAATCAACACAGAGGATTTGGGGAAGTACTAACACAGCGTTTAAAAAAAAATGTTTAATTCAAGGAAAGCAAGAGGAAAATGGCTCAATATGGAATTTACATTGATTCAAAAATTTTATAGGCAATAAATAATAGGTTTGAAACCATTTTGTGGGTGAATTTCCTGTCTTTTTGTGTTATAATTTATACTTTATTTTCTGTAGCCACTCACTAGATTAAAACAGGTAAAATGTAAATAATTCAACCAATTAATGTATCGTATCGACACCATACTAGGGAAATTTGGCTGATATCTATTTCCCAAATCATTTTGAAAAGATTGGTTGCTTTTGGAGCAACTAGTAAAACTTGTTAAAGTTTCTAATTTATTCTCCAGATAAAACCACCAATTGGCCTTAGGCATTGATATAGCTTTTATTGAGCCATGTAAGTGTTTGCATTTATTATTAGATGAAGCATAGGAAAAGTTGAGAATCACTAGAGTACCTGATTTTCTTGATTGAAACATGTATTATCTGCTGTTATTTTCATGTTTAACTCATTAAACCTGGCAGAAAAGGTCCTCTGCCATTGCCTTGTCACAAGTTTATTTGTATGTAAATAAATAATAGTTCAGGACAAAACTTCTGAGTGATTCTATAACATTAACAGGATCTGCTATTTAATAGAACCAACAGAAGGTATTAGATAACAATAAGTTAATTTTAAAACAATAAATATGAATGCAGTCATGTGAGTTTATGGCTCTTAAGGCAGATCCATTTTCTTGAAAAAAGGTATATTTAAAAATTGAATTGGCTTAGCTTTACATTCAAATAAAATACTGCCTCTGGCTCCTTGAACTCTAATCATCTTGGCTCCTGTAAAAAGATAATTGAATTTCTTATCTAAATATTGGATATTCCTCTTCAGCTAACTGAAAGTCAAAATTCTTTTCTGGATAAAACTTTAAAATAGCAGGTATGATCCTGGGTTAATGATTCAAATAAGCATTATAAATTATATATTAAAATAATTTTCAGATGATACGGTTTATTTTTTAAATGTGAATGTAAAAATCTATATCAAAAAAACAAGAAATGGCTGTCAAGCTACTGTTTAAATTAGAATTGACTTCTTCTCAACATTGAGCTGAGATTCATCAAATTTGTACTGTCTTTTTTGAGATTATTTAACTTTAAGGAATTCATAGCCTAAAAATTTTATTTAAAAATATTAAATGAGATTTTTTGGGTTCTACAGTTTATAATATACCATACAGTTATATTTCCAGATGTAGAAATAAATGAAGACTATCCAAATGAGAATAAGCACAAGCTACTTATTCAGAGTTTGCTACAGGCAGGAAGACAGGCACTGTCGCTTGCATTTAGTAGAGGTTCAGAGGTAGTCAGGGGACCGTACATGCTTTAAACTCCAAAAAGGGATAACTCTGGGTGTGTCCTGGCTGGAGATTATTGACAAAGGAGGCTGGGGTCTGGCCAACTGGAAGTGGAATGTCCTGTATTACTGGGTATAGGGTGGCATATTTCATTTTCTTTGATTGGTCTGAAATTGGAAGCAGGGCATGAGTTAGGGCAGTTATTTATTAAGTCTTGGTCTTCAGAGGCTGACTGTGAGAAAGGTTGTGGCTTAGCTTTCAGGCCTGCCTTCCACAGAGGCTTTAGAGGATCAGGGATATAGCTCAGTGATCCTGTGCTTGCCTGGCAAGTGTAAGGTCCTGCATTCTATTCCTGGTACATAAAAAAGAAAAATAGAGGATGTGGGTCAGAGTTCTATTTTTATGTATAGCCAGGTCATTGCATAT
>NW_004524846.1:545314-547275 GCF_000260255.1 Octodon degus | reverse complement strand
GCAGTTATTTGATTTATTAAAATCCTGCAATAATTATTTGTATTTTACCTATAAGTTAAAATATAAAATAAAATTGTTTTCCTATTTCTTTAAGTAGATGAGTTTCTTCACATGTTGTCTCAGTTCCTTTTTACTTGTTGCTGGGACAAAGTACCCAACACCCAAGGATGGAAAGTTTTACTTAGCTCACAGTTAGTGGACATTTCAGTCCATACTTGGCTGACTCCAAGGCAGAGTAGCATAAGCCACAAGGCAGAAGTTCATGGTGGCAGAAGACAGTGAAGAGCAGAGAAAGGAGCAGCAGCTGTGGTGTCTATCAAGCCTCTGTTCCTTCCTTTCATGCTGACTGTGAAGACCAGAACTCCTCCAAGAAAGTGTCAGTGATTGCAAAAATCAGAGCTCTTTGGAGGAAGTAGCAGGGGCTGGGAAGATCAATCTCCTCCGAGGAAGTTGCAGGCACCAACCTTCCTCAGTTTCCTTTTATGTCCTTTCTGCCCTGAGTCACCCTAGGGCAGGTCCTCCATGTCCTGGGGAGGGCCCTCCATGTCCTAGGGCAGGCCCTCCATGCCCTAGGGAGGGCCTTCCATGCTCTAGGTTGTGGAATTACCTAGCCAATTTAGTCAAGCTTGTACTTCTCAAGTTGACACAGTGTATCAACTACTACACATATCATCCAAAGATCTCCCAATAACTCACAAAATTAAAAAGTTTTCAAAGGCAAGTTTTAATCAGTCAACAAATATTAACAGAAAAATATAGTTCAGAAAATATTTAATCAAGATATAAAGATATTAGCTAGGGTTGGGGAGGTAGCTCCGCACCATAAGCACCTGCCTGGAAAACACAAAGTCCTGAGTTTGATCCCTAGTACAGAAAAAGACATTAGCTAGGTTTTTGCCCTAAATTAGTCATTTCTTGCCATTTTTAGTAATAGCTGCTTATTAACTCATATACTCAGGGTACCACTTTTCATTTCCTTCTCTGCCTGCAAATGGTTCAGTGGCTGTCATGAAACCATTGTGTATACCTGAAGGTTTGAAGCACTTACAAGGCTGTGGTAAAAACAGATACTCCCACATGTATCCATGCTGATTGGACCATGTGTGTCTATGGACTTTACAAGGACTGTAACTGATCTGGCAGCTTCTCACACTCCCTTGTCTTCCTCTCCCATATCCTCCTTCTTCTCTCTCCTCTTTACTCTCCTCTTCAGCAGAAAAGGCATCTATATCTCCTAAACATTCTACTAGTTCAATCCTGCAAATATCTTTATTTTTTAAAGGTATTCTAGCATATTCATACCTGCAGCTACTCACCAAAAATATGACAAATTGTAGATGATATGTGAGCAATATTAAATTATTTGCATTACAACCAATGGTAAAATTTCACATCAATTAATCAACTGTGTAAGTCATCCTCCCATCACTATAATGAAGTATCTGAGACAATCAACTTGGAGGAAACATTACTTTTTGACTCATGATGTCAGAGGTTTCCATCCAGGTCACTGGGCTTTGTGGCTTTGAGCATGTAGTGGCACAGTACACCATGGCAGGAGTACATGACACAGGGAACCTGTTTGCCTTGTAGTGGACATGAAACAAAGACAGAGAGAAAGGGACAGGAGTTCCAGAATCCCCTTCAAGAGAAGAACTCAATCACCCAAGTTCCTTCCAGTAGAGCCAACCTAGAAGAGGTTCTGTTCCTTTCCTATAGTGTCACAGGCTGAGGGACAAACTCTCAACACATGAGCAAGGAACATGCAAGATCCGAACTGTAGCCACAGCAAAAGAAAAGAGTGAAAACTGTATTAAAGTCAGTCACATTTTAAAAGCATATCCTGAATGACAGATAAAGACTTGATGAAAGTACCCATCAAATTAAAATATTGAGACCAAAGAACATAAAACATGGTTCCTAACATTAAAATTAAAGTCAAGGAAAGTAAAATTAAAGAA
>NW_004524846.1:537644-545196 GCF_000260255.1 Octodon degus | reverse complement strand
AGAAGAGAAGAGAAGAGAAGAGAAGAGAAGAGAAGAGAAGAGAAGAGAAGAGAAGAGAAGAGAAGAGAAGAGAAGAGAAGAGAAGAGAAGAGAAAAAGAAAATTGAAGAAAAATGATAGTGTGTTTGTTTCCATTCATAAAATTTTATTACCTGTATATCTACTTATTACATACATTCATAGCAGTATGCTTGGATTGTTCATGAAAATTTCAAAAGACATTAAACAAAACTAAGCACTGTCTCACACTATTTTCCCTTGTTTTCATAGCACACGCATATTAGATAAGTATAAAGCATGCACAAACACAAATGACCTTAGTAAAGTGGAACACACAAGGCCTTTGCTTTACTCTGCCCATGCTATACATGTGATAAAAATCAAATGATTCATTTAATTCATTTTAATTTATTTATTTATTCTCAGGTCATGTAAAATATTTAAGCACAGACAAGAAGTAATGTTGCCAAAAATAAGAAAACAAATAACATGATTTTTTTAAAAAACTGGAATATGAATCATTTCTCATTTTTCTTCAGATGAAGTTCTATTGTAAATTTGTCTGGAGGAAAATTTCTGCCACTGTTGTCAAAGATACACACTGGGACCGTGAATTCCTCAGGCACATGTGGTCTCATAGGTGTGTATACTGTGGGGGCACTCTGTTTCTACCATAACCTTGTAAGTGCTTCAAGTGTTCGTGTTATACACATTAAACTATATCTATAACTGGAGCCAGGTATCACTTAAAAACAACATAGAAGGACTTTACTGAGACATATCAGTACAAATCACACTGTATTAAAATACTACTTGTCATAATTTTGAATACACAATATAGCAAAAGTACTATATCAAACCTATATAGCTTACATTAAAAAATCCACAAACATATTTCCAATTAAAGATGAAATGAAGTAAATCAATAAATATTAATTATCTGACTCCATTCCTTATATATGTAAAAATAAAAGCCATAATAAAATAAAATAGAAATTCAAAGAAAGGTAACATATACCTCTCATATGTCATATACAACAAGGATTTGAGGGAGAGGATGGATGACAACTATTTCACTAAGCAAACTTTAGAGTGACACAGACAAATATTGGAAGGCTGGTTAACTGTTCTCCTCCTTCTGCTTCAGCTTTATTTGCTTAATAAATCTTCAATGTGCAAAGTACCAAATAGCCTCACAGTAGTTCGCTTATCCTTGTGTCATCTTTCTATGACTCTTTGCTTACTGGAGTAAGATCTGCATCTTTGCATGAAAGCAGCTTTCTCCAAGTTGTTCATAATACCAAAATGGAACACAGAGCTAACATCCCAGAATTGATAGTGGCATTTGATATAGTTTCTTTTTCTGCTTTCCCAAGTTTCCTGGATGCTGATCCACAGTCCTTTTCATATCTTCAACAAAAGTAACCAGAGCCACATAACAGTAGTCATCTCACTTTCAAATAGAAGATTTTTCTCTTAGTTTGTGAGACTGGGTATCAATAAATCTTCTGAGAGACAGCACAGCATTTGCAGATATCTCAGATCACTTTCTATTCAGACACGCATCATCCAGTAGGCGTGTGGCCTACAAGATCCTGCAATGTTTCTGAAAGCAACTGAGAGAAGACTCCTCTCCCCCTTAGATACTTAGCTCCTCATTCAGTCTGCCATGGGAACTCATTGCCCACCCTGTCCAACCTTCTCCACTACCAAGTTCTAATACCTGAATAGATATTCAAGGTAGTGGTAGGAGAATATGGGCTTAGCAGCCCCTGCATGGAGGCAGTAATAAAGCTGAGACTGTCATAGATCTAACTGCTTACCAATTCTGTATTTTCAACTGTGGCATCATGCATAAAAATGTCTTATGATAGAAATACTACTCACTTTACTTATTATCCCCTAAGTTCATTATAGCACTACCTTCCCTTTGTGAAAGTGAGTTCCAAACTGAGCCCATGAATCCTAAAGCAACTGTAGTTCAGGAAAGGTTTATCCCACTGAAGTGACAACCTGTTCTGTAACTTTGCTCCAGTCTTTCCTGGGGTGTGGGAAACAGGCTTCTTTATTAAGATGTCAATTGGGTGTGAATAACAACTTGGAATTCCCTAAGTCCTTCTGACTCACTGTTTCCACTACTGCAGCAATTTTAGATTTATAGCAGCTGAATAAACTGAGCTGCACTGAGAAAAGTGAATAGAACCAAACTTTATTATACCAATCAGCTCAGAGGAGCTGGGTACTGCAAAGTCTGAATCCCAAACTAGCACAGGACATTACTCTTATACCATTTCTTGGGTAGGTCAGGGGTCTTTTGTGATGAAGTGAGATTTTACCAATATGGGAACAAACTGGAAACACAAACAGGCTGGGTTCAGCACATATCTCTGGTTCATTTTGTGGTGAACAGGAGGAGAGCTGCAAACTACCGACATATTTGGGTTTTGAAACATTTTGATACAAGAGTTCTTGTACACCACAAGAACTATTTGAATAGCAGGCATTTCTTCTCAGTTTACGCTTTGGTGAAAAGTACCACAATAAAAATATTGATCCTCTAGTTTCTGGATTATGGCATTTAATTTAATTATTTAGGTTTTCTTTTATTTCTACTAGTAATATTTTATAGTCTCTGTTTCTGTTGCTGTCTGTCTCTCTGTCTCTGTCTCTGTCTCTGTCTCTGTCTCTCTCTCTCTCAGAAGAGAGAGGTTTTGAAACATATAATGTTATATAACTTTGTCAAATTTAGTAATTTTGGTAATGTGACAATTTTAAGTTTTAGTTTGTAAACATTGCTGTTAATATGTAATTAATTTTATAATTAATCCTGTTTCTACAAACCTTATATATATTTACTTACTAGTTATAGCAGAAAGCTGAACAGAAATATTAAGAGAGGGATTTATTCCTGATCACAGAGGAAAAGCAATCAGTGTTGCAACTCAACAAATTTCATTAGTAGTAGGATTTTTGTACATATATTTTATCAAATTAAGTACATTGTATATATTTATGCTTTGTTGCTGATTTATTTAGGCATAGGTGCTGGATTTCATCAGCCATGTTTTTAGTTTCCTACTAGGATGTTCGTAATTTTTTTTTCATTTTCAGTTTCTTAGTATGTTGAGCTATTTTGATTAATTTCAAATATGGAAACCTCACATTCCACGATAAATTCTACTTGATCATTGCATTGATCAGTGTTTCCATCACTCACATAATAACTAAACCCCCACCCCCAAAGTAGAAGAAAATAATTAATTTGGCTCACGATTTCAGAGGATTCAGTCACAGACAGCTGGATCTAAGCAGAAGCATCTTGAGTTAGGGAGTGGCAGAGCGAAGGAGGCTTTAGTTCATGAAAGCCTGGAGCAGAGCAGAGAATTGTGGCAGAGAGGAAAGGGCACTGTATCGTATATAGTCCTGAGGGTCGCACAGTTCACCCCAACACAACCACAGAGCAGTTTAATAATCCCTAAGGGGCTCCCAAACCACATAAGGTAAGTACACTTATCCGATTAAATTTGTACACCACAATTGCAACATGTTGTTGAATTTGATTTGGTAAAACTTTATTGATGAATTTTCTGCATTTAAAATTAAGGAGTGTTGCATAGCTGTTTTATATTCTTACAACTTTTTTTCTGATTTTAGTCTCACAGTAATGCATCTAGAAAATTGGGTAACAGCCAATTCTTTTCAGCTTCTAGAGAAATTGAATTGGAAATATTTTTTTCCTTAAAAATATTTCATGGGGTTTCATGGTATTTTCTCAGTATAAAGACCTTTAAATGCAAACTCAATTATTTAATAAATATAAATATTTGTAGCTTTGAAGTTAATTTTTCTTGAATGAGTATTTGGCAGTTTGTCTTTCAGAAATATGTTTATTTTCTTTATAATTAGATATATTGGCATAACCCTACTTATAATATTCTAATGATACTTCTGATTTCTATAGAATCTGTAGTTAATGCCATCTTTCTCATTCCTGATTCTTGTTATTTTCTCTTTCCTTATGTGATCCATCTGTTCAGAAGTTTGTCAACATAATGATCTCCTCATAAAGCTAAGTTGGTTATTTCTTTGTTCTTTCTTTTTCTTTATTTAGTACAGGGGCTGCAGGGTCCCACTACACAGATCAGACTCATAGTGATCTTCCTGTTTTCAGCCTCCCCACACCTGGGATCACAGGCATGCGCCACTACACCTGGACTCATTGGCCAGTTCAGCGCACCCTGGGGGAAAGGTTGGCATGGCATGCGGCACTGGGGATTAAACCCTGGTCCGCGCTTGCCAAAGCAAGCGCTTATTCCACTGAGCTCTCTTGCTGGGCTCTGTATCAGGCTCCTACTCCTTTCATGTTGATTTGTCATAGAAGCAGAGAGCTATGACTTAAAACCTTTCTTAATAAAGTCAGGAAATAAATTCCCACACATCTACACACCTCTAAATGAAGAAACATGAGAAAAATAAGCAAATATTCTCATCATATACTATTCATTTTTCTTCACAGTTTAAGACAATGATTATAGCTAGGGATCTCTCAATGGCATAAGCACCTGTCTGGCAAGCATAAAGTCCTGAGTTCAATCCCTGGCACTGCAAAAGAAAAAAAGACTTAATAATAACTCCTTTGTTTTGAGATTTTTTTAATACTGGGAGTCACACTGTGGCTCAGAGCTATATCTGCAGCCCACTTGTATCATTCTTAGGTCTGATGTGACTTCCCAGTTTCAACCCAATAGGTCATTTCATTCACTGTAGACTATTAATTAAGTGATCAATATTTATAATATTCCTTACGTTCTGATCATTTCCCAGAGCCAATGTTTCCTCTACCTATTCTACTTATCCCATAACCTGGCTGAAATAAGCCTATTCTCTCAGTTAAATTTTTCTTACATTTATTTATATTTTTCATTTTTTTTAACAGTGTATTACTTTCATTTGGGACCTAGAAGAAGGAGAATGACCCCATGGTGAGAGAAGAAGTGAAGGACTCCAAGTGTGAGAACAATTAATTAAACAGTAATACACAAAATGAATAACTGGACCATTTTCTGAGGATGACTTGACACATGGAAGAAAAACTTTACTTGCTGTTGCAAAAAAAACATTTTTATGAAGTAGGAATTGGTTTCAATATTATTAGTAGAGAATATGTTTTAGAAAGTGGAGGTAACTGGATATAAAGTTCTGGAAGCCATATAATAGAACAGTCCCAGATTATTAGGCTGAGGCCAACACCTAATGAGGATGAAAGCCTTGTCTCTGGGGAATTTTGGATGATACCTGCAGAAATATTACACTGTGCATAATCCAAATTGAATTATTTTCACAAGTGTTGTAAAATTTCATATAGCGAATGCTTTTTTCTACATGCACTTCAATTTCACAGTAAGAGTGGCATAGAATACCTGAACAAAGAAGAGAGCAGTCATGCACAATATCTAACTCCTTGATATAATAATGCATGTGCTTCAAAATGATTGCACTATCATTACACCCAGGGCTTTCTGCAACTATACGGTGACAGTCATGGAAAGCATGAACCCTGCTGTCAACATCTAGAAAGCAGACACCACCTTCTTGTGTGTTCTCTTTTTGCATATTTTCCTTCATTTTTCTTAAGCAACTCTGCTACTGTTGCTGCTTCTTAGCAAAACTGGTAAACACAAAGTTGTAAACATCGAATATAGCCCTCTGACAATCAAGATGTTTAAAACCTTCAGCCTTCTGGGGTGAAGAAAGCACTGTGTGACATTTAGAACTCTGATTAACAAGCAAAGTGGTCACTAACTTTCCTGGTTTGAAGACTTCCACAACTTTCCTGATCAGGTCATCATAGGAGGTCTGACTTAAGCATGTTTCAAAGCTAACATAAGAAAACTCTGGTTCTGGAGTGATGTGAATAGTCCAATAAGTTCTATCCAATTTCATTCCATTCATTGAATATCCACAAGGATTGAACAGTGTGGCATCCATGATAGAACCTCGTGTCAGGTCACGAATTCCACTCTCACGAGTGACATCCTTTGCAGTAACACACTCTTCTGTGCAGAACTGGTCCATAACTCCTGAGTCACGTTCACTCATCAGAATTTCTAGAGTCTGATCTGGTTGGCTGAATACTCAACTCTCTGGGCAATCCAGAGTATACAAGTACCAACAGTCAGAATTCATACGTCCTATCCAATATGTTGCTCCATTTGGGAAACTTACATTAAGAAACTCTGTTTCTTCCTGGAAATTCCAGTGTGAATACCCTTGGTGAGAAGGCTTCATGAAATTCTTATCAAACCCACTGTAATCCCTAGCAAGCTTCAAGCCCTGGAACCAGGGCTTTCAGTAAGAGGGCGGTACCACATGTCTTCAAAATGAAATGTGTCTTGGAGACAAACATGCTACTCTCCCTGAGTACATAAGCTTCCTTCTTGTCAGTTTTTGTCACACTTAAGATTGAACATTGCACACCCTTCAAAACTATATACCGCTCAGATCTTGGGATAGTGCGAAGATCCCCAGATCTCTGCTTGGCATCGGGCTGCTGACGAGAAAACCAAACCTCCAGCAGCTTCTTGGTCCCGAATAAATGTGCAGTTTCCACCACCATCAGACTAGCGAACAACCAGCAACCACAGAAAATCAACTAAATTAAATCTCTTCTCCTGCCTCTGCAGATTGGTCCAGCTGTTTTGCTACAAAATTCAGGTTCATTTTCTTTTCTTTGCTATAATTTTACTTTTAATCTTTTTAAAAAAGGATTAATAAAATTTTCCTGACTTTTTGTGAGCAAAAGTTGAATGTGCGTCTTTTAGGAAATAGAGGCAGATACAGTTGTCTCTTGTAGTCTGCTGTTTCCCCGTTAAAGAGAGTAGAGCGAGTGCTAGCTAATGTCACTGGCCATACTGTGTAAGCTTCTTACATTTAATACAATATAATATTAATAGGAAATTCTTTAATTCTAAGAAAAAACATAATATATAACCAAGACAGAAGAGGAGTCAGAAAATAGAGGTAAAGGAAGCACTCAGGATTAAAAATGCAAAAATAATGTATTTCAAAATAATACTAATATTATATATTGTGGGGTGTTTTATCCTCCATAAACTACTTATGTACATCCTGTAACTCAGTGGTGTCCCAAATTTTCTGATCAAGGAGATTATGGGACCACAGAGGAAAGTGATCGACGATGTAGAATGTGCCTAAGGAGAAAACATTCTCTCAGGCTTTCACAGAGAGCAAACTGGTCAAGCAATGGCCATGACTCATCCATATGGCTGACCCTGACAAAGGATCTACAAACTGTGGTACAGGGTTTCAGGGTAAATCCTGAGAGGATTTGACTGATCTTGTCATTGCAAAAGTTACTCTTTTTTATTATATAGTTCTTGCTTTATCTTGGTCTTAACCATCCAGTAGAAAGGTATGAAATGAGATATAAAACATAAAGCCATATTAATATGCTGAGCTGTAAAAGGCTCAAGTCAACAACTTCTGACGTTGCCAATCCTGTGGATAACCCACTACTATTATGGACTCCTGGA
>NW_004524846.1:518424-537060 GCF_000260255.1 Octodon degus | reverse complement strand
ATTTCACTTATGGGCACAGTCTCTAGTTGCATCCATTCACCTATAAAATCCTCTAATTTATCTTACTTTATAGTTGAGTGATACTCCATTGTATAAAAATACCAGTTTTTAATTCATTCCTCAGTTGATGACATTTGAGTCATTTCCAAGATTTACTTATTACAAATTGTGCTTCTATAAACATGGGTGCACATATATCACTGTGGTGTGATGTTTTTAATTCTTGGAACATATCTAGAAGGAAATAACTGGGTCAAATGGGGCCCCCAGTCCTAGTTTTTTAAAGAATCTCCACACTGATTTCTACAGTGGTTGTTCAGTCTCCACCAACAAGAGAGAAGAGCTCCTTTTTCCCACAGCCCCTCCAGGCTTGATATTGATTGACTTCAGGCACAATAGATATAATTCAAGGGAAAAAAACTGCTCAAAAAAAGAGCAACTTGGATAGAGGGAGAGAAATAAAAAGGGAGAAAAAGATATTTATATATAAGACCACCAAGGTAATTGTACTGCTAATCTCTATTAGTTCATTGAAAGGAACAGTTAGTGTTTATATAGTTTAATCAATTTTGCATACTTATCTCTGGTACTCTGAGCAACTATTTTGAAGATAATATGCAGTATAATAGCCATGGTTAATTTCCTATCATCTCATTTTGAAATTCTGTATAATTTTATTGCTTTTTCTCTCTGTACATTAAAAAATGAGCTTATTTATTTATTTGGTACAGGGTCTCTACACAGCTCAGACTCATAGTGATCCTCCTATCTCAGCCTCCCCCAGTGCTGAGACTATAGGTGTGTGCCACCACACCCAGCTTTTGGGCCAGCTCCTGGGCAGCACAGTATGTAATACTGGGGATCAAACCGAGGTCCTTGGGTTTGCAGGCAGGCACTTAGAACACTGAGCTATTTCCCCAGTCAAAAAACAGGCTTTTACAAAATTGCTGCTATAGTGTTTCATTCTCACTGAGAGTGTATTCATGTTTTACCTACATATATTTAATGTGTTTTTTAAAAAAAAAATTAACTCAGTAGATTATGCTGTGTATGGGTCTCACTCAAAGGTGTTCATGAACAATGTTTGTGTTGACAGCTTAGTCTCCCTGTGGCAATGTTAAGAGGTGGTGAGACCTTTAAGAGATGGGACCCCGAGAGAGATCATTAGGTCACGGAAACACTGTTCACAGAGGTGCTACATGTAGCTCTCAGGAGAGCGTGGTCAGTTCTTCAAAGAGGATTCATATTTTTTTTAAAAAGCACACAAGACTGGCACCCTGTTCTTTCTGATTTCCTACCTCACCATGTGACCTCTGCTTTTTGCACGCACACCCATCTTCCACAACGACCCCATGTATCCCACTGTGGCACAGCCTGCACACTCTCATAAGGGTCTCTGCAATGCTATGTGGGCTTTGAGCCTCCAAAATAAGTAAGCCTCTCCTTTTTATAAATTGCAAGCCTCAGATATTTTTCTATAGCAACATAAAATAGAGAGATACCGCTACACAAAATCTCAGCATAAAACCTTGCAATTGTAGCTAGTCACAATATAGAAAGATATACCCAAAACACAAAATATAAGCTGTATACTGCAAAAACTACCTTTGGAGTTGGTGACATTGCATTCAAGTACATGGTGAAGACGGCTATCACCCTACCTAATTCTAGATAAATTCAGTGAAAACAGCCCAAATTATTTTAGGAGGAAATATATGTATTTAAAAAATCATCAGTTCATTTCTTGTCAAGTTCATAATCTTTCCAAATAGAGTTATTTGCACCCATATAGCATTGGGATTGTGGATATATCTTTCAACCTTCACATTGTTTGCTTGATTCCATATTTTTATGGTAAGTTTGTTTGCTTTTTGCTTGCTGTAAATAGTTAGAAATAACTCTCCCCAACTAGATTACAACTTCCTTAAGTGTAAGCTATGTGGGACATTTTTCATTTTATCCTTAAGCTCTGGCGAAGTGTCTGGTCTATTTTTACAGACTCAAAAACTTTTACTGAGTATGAATAAATTAGCATATGAATAAAGAAAATAATTAATGCAAATGGACAGGAAACCATATGGTTTCACAGAAATTCAAACAGAACATCTTTTATATAAGCAGGTTGATTTTTAGGATATATATATATATATATAATATGCATCAATTACCAACTCCGTGACTTATCTCCTTCCAAGCCATCTACAATGAAAAATATTGGAAGCAAAGCAAGTGTGTTTGATGCTCTATGACCAAATGACCAAATGTTAGGTCAAGGGCTATTTTCACAAAATAATGGTTGGGAATTCAAAAACAAAATTACTCTATTGATTTCATTTTTCAAACAGAATAGATTTGTTTATTTGTAAATGTGTTTTAATCTTTTATTTATTCATTTGGTACAGGGTGTCACTATGCAGCAGCTTGGAGTCTTAGTGATCCTCCTGTCTCAGCCTCCCCAGCACTGGAATAACAGGCTTGCGCCACTACACCCAGTTTTGGTAGCTGGCTTGCAGGCATGGCATGTGGTACGGGGGATCAAACCCAGGTCCTTGACCTTGCCAGGCAGGCACTTAGACTGAGAAGCTATCTCCCCAGCCTGATTCTTTTATTTATTTTTTTAAGGTATTTGTGTGTGTGTGTGTGTGTGTGTGTGTGTGTGTGTGTGTGCAGGGTCTCACTACGTAGCTTGGATTCATAGTGATCCTCCAATTTCTGTCTCCCTTTACAGGTGTGGACTGCTACACCCAGACTCCATCAGCATCTCAGCGTGCCTGGGTGTAGGGCTGGTGCAGCATGTGGTGCCAAGGTTCGAACCCTGGCCCCTGAGCTTACCTAACCAAGCACTTAGTACACGGAGCTACCAATTTGTTTATTTTTAACACAAATTAGACCATATCATTTGAAATGTAACAAAATAATGCCATCTATTCACCTTACTGTTCCATTTCCTGACAAGCTCCCACACATCCAGGGGCCATCACAGGACCAGCTGTCACCAGCACAGTATAAGCGCATAAACACGTGAGAGGGCCCAAAGCAGTTGAGGCCAGGCATGTCTTCTTAGTGCTTTTGGCCTTCGTTCCACACTGGCGGAACAGATCTTTCAAAGAAGTTGCAACAAAGAAGAGTTTGGGGTCCCTTAGAAGGGCACTATGGGGGATGGGAGCTTCCAAATTTTCTCTTATGTAAATTGATTTAGTTTACTATAAGCCAAGTGTAACATAATATAAACCAAGTTAAAATTTCTAGACCAAAATTTTTGTGGTGGGAAGTCACTGAGAGTTCAGAGTTTACTTTTTCCCTCTGCATGATCAAGGCTGATTCATGTATTAAAAACATTTTAAATTTGCTAAATAATCTCTTCTGTTTAAGTAAATAATTACAATTTAAGAGATAAATTCTTCGTTTTTCAGTGATACTTTAGATTTAGTAACTTTCTCAATGAATGTGATAACTTAAAGCTAACCCTAAGCTATTTTTAATTATATGATAATTAAAAATTATAATTTTTATAATTATAACTATATGATAATTATATGAACTCATTCATATGAACTATTTATATGTAAGTTGATTGTCTCAAAAATATGTTTCAATACTGAAGCCCCAATATTGGCATTCCAGAAATAAAATACTTGGTTTTCAAATAATGGGACGATTGCAAAGTACTCTGAAATTTCATAGCAGCTAATAGCAATAATTAAAGGACTAATAATGACAACAGTTGCATGTGGGTAATCTAAGAAAATGAGTGACTCACACTAATCCCTAACGGTACCGGAAAGAAAGTGTGACGTACTGGTAAATTTGTTAGCATTTTCACTGCATTTCAAATCTGTCCAAGAAAGATAGCATCAGTACAGCTGCTGCATTGAGAATTAAAAGATAAAAGTAGCCTTGGGCTCTATAAAATTTAAGATGAAGATGTTATCCCCGAGGTCTCCCCTCAATGCGAATGTGCTTTGCCTCTGCAATTAACATTGGTAGTTGATTTTATGGAAATGAGCTATTGGCAGTATGTGGCACTAAGTATGAAAATCTGTTAAACAGCACAAAAGAGAAAAGAATAAAGGCCAGGGAGGGTGATAGCAAGGATTTCCAGAGCACGATCTGATTGTAAGCTAGTCACTTAAGAGTGGTTCTCACCCTGCTCGTTACAGTGCCGTGTTGCTAATACATTTTTACCTTGAGCAGATCAATGTACACAAGTGAAAGAAATTCTTCAAATATCTGGCTGAAATTACTAGATTATGTAATAAACATGTGAATCAGTTCCCATTTTTATACACCTTCCTCTTTATTTTTACGTCAAATGATTTTGAAAAGTGGTAAATGCTACATCTCATGAACAGTTTTAAGTACTTGTCTCCTTTTTCTGGTGAGGTTTTCCTTTTGCGGTTTGGCTTGTTGTTGCCCTTCTTTTTTTTTGCTTCCTTGTTGTTGGGTTTCCAGGCTTGCCCCCCCTTGCTTGGCTTCCTTGGTTGTTTTACCTTCCCTTGTTTGGGGCCGGCTTGGCCGGCGTTGCCGGGGTTCAACCCCCGGCCTGGCACTTACCTAAGGTATTTCTTTCCTTTTGGGGAATCACCCAGACTGCTTCAAAGCTCCAGGGCATCTAATGATACCCAAGGACATGACCCCACTTATGTAGTGCAGGAACACAGTGGGTTAGGTAACCATGACTTAGCACAGGTAAACATACATGTGTTGGCTATGACACTGTAAGAATGTAAATGTAAGATAACAACTTGTATAAGAATTATACAATAAAGTCGTGGGCTGCTCTAGTTCTTGTACTTGTGCTGCCTTTTGTTGTTACTGATGTGTTGTACACACATATTGTTTAACTTTGAGACTTCACCCCTTAAAATTTTCCTTGGGACTCCCCAAGTGGACTAACATCCCTAGTTCTACAATTTCACTCTGTCTACAGTTCAGGAAAAAACAAGGCTACTTGTTTCACTCCAACAAGCTAACAACTTTCCCACTAAAGTGAATAGATTATAGTCAGCATTAAGCACATTAGACAAAGAATACATGTGTCTGTCTTGCTTCTGAGATCATCAATAATCAAACTTGAATGCACGATTTCCCTAATGACTTTTCTCTTTGTAAGTTTCTTTGAGTTTATCTTCCTCAAGTAAAATCACGTTTTCAAAGATATTTGTCCTACTAACTACAAACTCCTCAAAGACAGATGTTCATATTTGCATATTCTTTGTACCTAAATGTATCAATCAAATAACCAATACTAAACAACTATATGAAGTAAGGAAGGTAAGAAGAAGAAAGAGGGGCTGGGGAGATAGCTCAGTGGCTTAAGCACCTGCCTGGCAAGCACAGGCACCCGGGTTTGATCCCCAATACCACATGCCATGCTAGCCCCAGAACTCTGGACTCTGTGTTGGACCTGGAACTGGGTGTAGTGATGCACACCTTTAATATCAGTTCTGGGGAGGCTGAAATGGGAGGATCACTAGGAGTCCAAAATGCAGAGCAAGACCATATATCAGAAGAGGAAGAGGAAGGAAAGGAAAAGGAAACATTTCTAATGTGAAACAATGGCTACATAAATTGAGTCCTAACCTGAAATGAGTGCTGTGTCTGCTTAAAAAAAAATTAAAAAATTAAACTGGAGAGGCAAGGTGAGATGGCAGCTGAGTGATATCCTGTAGCAGTCATCTCTCCAAAGACATGCTACTGAACAGCTACTCACATATCAAGTTACATTGACAAGAGTGAAGAGAGTCAGACAGGAGAGCATCATACCTAGTTTAGTATAATAAAAGGAAACTTTTAAAAAAGCATGGAGGAACATGTTGCTATGTCATGATTTCTCCTTCCCCCAACTTCAAGCACCATAGAGAGCGATGTCCCATGCTTAGGACCTACGTTGGGCTTTAGACTCGAAACCTAGCTCCAGGTCCATCATGGTGAATCTTAGAGCCTGGAGAAACATCTTGGCCTGTACTACCAGGATGGAACCCACAGAATGAGCCATGAACAAAGAAACTGCACCCACCACCTTTTTTTCAACCTCAAGCAACAGAATAGGGAGTAAGACTACACTTCCATGAGTGGAGCATGAAACCTAATATAGGACTTTTTCTTGGAGCTCGATATTGGTGTTACCATGGTGAGGCCCAGCAGCAGGGAGAAGATGGAGGTGGTTCCCAAACCACAGCTCACAGATGGAATCACTAGACCTGCCTGGCATCAGGTAGAGGACACCTGCACACTAGTTGGAGAGAATCAAGTTTCAACCTGTAATCACTGCCAGATTTAGAGGAAGCCTGGCACATACCTTCCCACCCAAGGATGTGCAAGTCCCTATCACTGTGAACCTCAACTGTGACTTAACATAGCATCAGTATTTATCAATTATGGTAGTGATTTGATTAATTATCAACTTGAGTGGAAAACACTGAGCTGAGTTGAGTCAGCACAGTTCTGGGTATAGAAGACCCACTTTAAGAAGGACCATTGATAGAACAGAATAAAAGGAGAACAGGAGAGAAAGATTTCATGATTTTCCTTGGAGAAGCTTTGGCTGTTCTCTTCAGAGGAAGTCTGGTCCTTACTGTCACCAAGGATGGCTGTTGCTTTCTTTAGAGAAACTCTGGTCTTCACCTTGAATATTGTCTCCTGGCTTTCCATGCAGATTTTTCAGCCTCATTTTTGAGTGCCAGTACAGACTCTCTAGCCTCCAGAACCCATGCTTGGGCTTTCTTCCCTCCAGTCTTCCATCACAGATTCCTTGGTCTCCTGATGTGGACTCATACAGGACATCACTGTGTGCTCTTACACCTTCAGCTGAATTCTTTAGATCTCTAGCATGCAGACAGATCTCTTGCACTCTTCTGTATTTGATTCTTTGGGTAATATTGTCAATGGTTCATGTAAATTTCTGTGTCTGCATTAAATCTGATTCAGAGCATTGCAGTCTTTTGATAAGTCTTGTCCCAGCCCTGCAAGCTACTGTAATCATTGAGTAATATATCAACTATCCTCCAACTTTAGGCAGCAAAATTATCCTCAAGCCAATTTATGGATGGAGCTCTAGATCTGTTCCAGGACTAGGCAAAAAGACCTGCACCACAGTGGGAGAGAATTACATTTTTGCCTATACCACTGCCAGCTGCAGTATGAGGGTTGGATGTACATCCCATTCTGCTGAGGTCCTCACAGCTTAGGAACCCAGTTTTGCATCAGCCTTGGCACCGAGGCACTGTCTTTACATTCTTTACAATCTTGGACAACATAGTATGGGGAAAGACTTTATTCACTGATAGTAAGACAAGGAAGTGCAGAACACTGCCTTAGAACATTGTGCCAAGCTAGTGAAACTTTACATTGGACAACGCCTGCTGACCCCATCTCCAGGCTGGCTTGCAAACAAAAGAACTACCAGGGCATTGGTGCCAGAGCAGACATTCATCCCTAGTCTATTAGACAACAATGTCTGCACTGGTCCTATCCCAGTGTCATGCTGGTATTGGTAAACTATGGATTCAGACTTATACTTGGTGGCTGCAGATGTGACAAAGAAGGATAGGACTGGTCTCTCCATAGTGATTCTGTCCAGAGGAGGATTAAATCCTATTGTGTTTATTCACAGACCACTGACTATGGATGAGACATCTGTGCTTACAGGCTAAGGGAATAGACTTGTGGGGGCAGATATCCTTTTTGAGGTATCCTTACTCCTTACTCCATCTTTAACAACACATCAACTGTGGTAGGGTAAGCCTGGCTTGGATCATCATCTGATACTGAAGCAATAACAGCACAATAACAATAAACTTGTGGTAATCCTGAAGTTGAGCACCATGTAGTGGTGAAATGTTAGAAGTGACTACAGGCTCATAGACAATAAGCAGCCTGATTAGAACTTCAGAGCGACAGGGAAACAAGGTCTGATTGAAAACAATGTAAGACATATCTAATCCTCTAAAGCCCAGATGTTACTGCAAACGAAGAAGCACCAAAAGCTCTTAGGAAATTGTAACCTCACTTAAGGGACTACATGAGGTGCCAGAAGCTAATCAGACAGTAATCAGTGTGGGATAACTCTCAGTGAATTTCAAAGTTGCTATAGGAAACTCAACGAAGTTCAAGACAAAACAGGTAAATAATTCACTACTCTAACAGAAAATTTAAAGGAGAGGTGAAAGCAATTTTAAAACTCAAACAGAAATCTTTGAGCTGAAAAATATATTCTACAAATATGACAGAGGCATAAGTAACAGGATAGATCAAACAAAAGAATAAGTGGGCTTAACCATGAGCTATTTGAATATACAGATAGAAAAGGTAATCTTTTCAATAAATGATGCTGCGAAAATTGAATGTCCACACGTGACAGAATAAAACTAAATCCCTATCTCTCACCAATAACAAAAATTAATTCAAAATGGATTAAATGCAAAATGTGAAACTATAGATACTAGAATAAAATATGGAGGAAGTACTTCAAGACATTAAAATGGGCAAAGATTTTTTGACAACTTCCCAAAAATATGGGAAATAAGGGCAAAACACAGGTATACGAGGATACCAGACTAAAAACCACAGCACAGGAAACAATCAAAGAATAAAGAGAAAACTCATAGGGTGGGAAAAACCACTTATAAACTATATATTTGACAATATTTATAACACTATTCATAATATATAAGAAACTCAAAGAATTCAGTAGAAACAAAGTACACTGACTAAATAAAGTGTGTTATGGGTCATATTCAGGTGTCCCCACAAAGCCTCATGCACTCATAGGTAGGTTTTGAAGAGGTGAAGATCTGTTGGATCCGTTGGTCTCTCAGTATGATCCGTTGTACCCAGGGAGAAAAAGGTGGCAAGAATGAGGAAAAGATAAACATGAAGAGCTGGGTTAGGAGGTGACTCATCTGCCTGGTTGGTAAAACGACCCCCTCAACAACAGTAAGAGATTTTATTTATACTTTTACAAAGTTGCAAGACACAAGGTTGCCTAGCAACTAAGAGCCCACAGTGTCCAGACAGGATATTTTTCTCAAGATTAAGGTAGCTTGACTGCAAAGGCAATGAGGCCTCATCCTGCCCTCCCACATAGAATCAATTTCAGCTTCAGTGGCTCCCAACAGAAAGAGAGAGAGAATAGATAGATGATAGATAAGCAGAGAGATAGATACATAGATAGATAGATAGATAGATAGATAGATAGATAGATAGATAGATAGACAGATAGACAGATAGATGGACAGAGAAGTTGATAGACAGATAAATTCTACCTCCCTTAAATGATGTTGTCCCCTGCTAGCCATGCCATGGACAGTTTCTCATCTGCTAGCTCCCTCTGCCATGCTACCCTGTGTTGGAGGCAGCTGACTATGAATTGAAGTTTCCACAAAATGTGAGCCAAAGTAATGCTTTTCTCTTCTAACCTGTGGGTATTGAATATTTTGTCCTAGCAACAAGAAAGTAACTGATACAGTAGGCAATTACAGTAGGCAATAGACTCAAGTAAATATTTCTCTAAAGAACACATACAAATATCCAACGATATATGAAAAAATGTCCATCATTGATCACCAGGAAAATGAAAATCCAAACCACAAGATATCACCTCTTCTCTATAAGAATGGCTATGACCAAAAACACTAGAAATAAGTATTGGTGATAATGATTATGGATGTGATGCTGAGATTGATTCGTGACATGATTGTAGGATTAAATGTACCCCACTGTTATGGCTTTTATCTAGTTGTCCCCTCAAAGCCTCATGCAGTCATTGGGTCAGGCTTCTAGAGTTTGTGATTAATTCATGATCCAATTCTGGGATTATGGGTGTGAGTGCTACACCCACCCTAGACAGAGAGCCTGCATACAATATGAGGAAGGGAGAGAGGCTTGCTAGCTGCCACAGCACTGTTCCTCCCTTTGCTCTTTGCTCTTTTCCACCATCATGAACTGCTGCCCTCTTCCATATGCAACTCTGCTTTGGAGTCATCTAAGTATGAACTGCAACTTCCACTAACTATAAGCTAGATAAACCTTTCCTTTTGTAATTTTTGGTGGTGGGCATTTTGTCACAGCAACAATAGGAAAGTAACCAAGACAGACATACTTGTTGACAGATATCTGCACTCTGATGTTCTTTATAGCACTGTTCACAATACTCTAGGAAACCTGTGTCCATCAATTGATTGATGAATTGGTAGAGAAAATGTAGCAAATATATCCAACAAAACTGTATTCAGCTAACAAAAGGGATGAATCCTGTCATTAGTAACACTATGGACCAGATATCACCATATTAAATGAAATGAGTCTACACAGAAAAACAAGGGTCACATGATATCACTCATGTATGGAAATTTAAAATTTGACCTCATAAAAGTTGAGAACAGAAGGGTGTTTACTAGAGTTTGTATAGTGTAGGTAAGCAGGGAGGAATTGAGTAAGGTTTATTAATAGGTACTAAATTGGAATTAAAGAGGGGTGAGACTTCCAGTGTGTAATTGCAGAAGAGGGTGACTATAGATACCCATAATATACTGTACAGTTCAAAAAGTTAAAAGAAATAATTTTTAAAGCCTCACTGTTGAGATATAATAAACTTTTGAGGAATAGGTGTGTTTAACTTAATTTGAACATTATACAATGTATATGTGTATTGACACATCACATGGACCATTTTTAAATTTTACTATCAATTAAAAGTAAATTTGCCAGGGAGATAGCTCAGTGGAATAAGTTCTTGCTTGGAAAGCACAAGGTCCTAAGTTCCATCCCTGGTACCACCAAAAAAACAATGATAATAATAAATAACAATAATAATAAAGTAATTTTAACAATAAAAAGTTAAATTTGATGTTCTCCACTGATTTAGCCAGGATTATGAGTTTGTTTGAAATTGAGTCAGTGTGGAGTTTCCAGGATACTTAAATTGAGTTGCAGGGCCATCCTTCATGTCATAATTTCTATGAGTGTCCTTTATTAAAATCACCAGTATTTCTCTTTACTAAAATTTTATTTTGAAAATTTTTTCAAGAAAATTTGAAAAACCTAGTTTAAACATATATTAAAATAAAACATCAGAAAGTACGAGCTCATCCATAACTTCACGTCTCAAGAAAAATCATTTTATATTTTGACCTAGTTTCTTCCTGAAAATTTCATTTTCTTTTTTTTCCATAAATGATACTTTCTATATTGTTGTAAATATTGGATTTCTACATTACATTATACCTAATTATTTGGAAATTGTTTCTAAAAGATGCTCAGAATTTATATTCCCACCACGAGCTAATAATGAGATAAATAAGTAATAAATAAATTCCTTACATAAGTAAGGAAGAGAGTAGGTAAGTGGGAGAGTCGGGAATCCAACTCAAGAGTCCTTGTTCCAGAGCTGGTCCTCTCTACTAAAATATGACTTATCCCAGAACACATACAAATATTATCCATTGAAAGGCAGGTTCTTATTTTCTACTGTTTGCATGATAGCAAATATTTGAAAATTCAAACATTTAATCAAGAATTTGTTCATTTGTTTCTGTGATGTCCACCAGCTATCCAGACTCCATAATTTTAACAATTCTGAATCAGAAAGACATGACCTCACACCATCGTTCCACAGATGACAATACAGAATTGGCAGTTTTCTTCCAAAACTACACCAGGCCTCTCTATGAACCCAATAAAAAGTAAAAATAAAAATATTATACTAACAAAATTCAAGGAAGAAAAGACTCTTCTTTTATATGTATTTCATTTAAATAGTCCTTTTTATATTCAGAGCAAGGAAGGCCTCTGTCATATTATCCAGTAAAGAAAATGCAGTCTAAACCATTTGTGACAGAGACAGTAAGACACCACATAAAACTTCAGGAAGCTATCTATTCCGCAGGAAGCTGCCATTTAAACTCTTTGTCTCACTCTCATTCCCAGATCTCTCTAAGATATATAACTGATGTGACAGTGTCAATGATATGGCCCGATAGGAAGGATCTTTTAAAGCAAAATATGCTATAGAAATAAAGCATTTAAAAATAATTGGCTCCTTTTTGTAATGTATGAGTTCTTCACAAGTTGGAGTGACAGAGCACCACTTGCTTACCACAAAGCTGTGACAGAACCTGAGTGTTATGAAGAAATAAGACTTATTCTGACAGGCCAGTGACAGATCCTGGAAATATGGGCCACTGAAAGGGTGCAAATACTTCATTCATCATAGTAAAGTTTTTCTCTCCTACAATCCAAAGAGACACAGTGACGCATGATAAAATTTAATGATGTTAGCTGCAACCTAATTTGGATTGCAGTCTCTAAATCCTATTATTCTGTGCTGAAGAGGTTTTATTCATAATAATAAAAACAATCCAGAACAAAATGTTTTAGTCTCTAGCAGTTTATGAGTAATCAACAAGCATCTACTACATTCAAAGGGTACCTGACATTAGATGCTACATACCTGAGGCAAGTGATGAGTTCTTAAAGTTAAACATGCATTAGTAATACAAATTATCAAGAGCAACAAAAGGCCATAATAGTGAAAAAATACAGCATCTGTTGGACCATAGGCAGGGGTCGACACCAGGTCTTAGAACATGACTGATCTCCAGCTTGCTTGCACCATATTAAGTGAAACGAAATTGTCTTGGGCCACATCTACACTATATAATATATCTAATATACACAAGTAACAAAAACTTGGTTTTATTACATTTTTAACTCATTGAATTATTTTTAAAATCATACAATCATCCATAGTTTAATAATTAAACAAGAAAATTTACATATCTGATTAATAACAATAAACACCAACCTTCAGCAGCACACAAAACTGTGATAAGGTTGAAATAGTATAATCACTGTGTTCTGCTCACCAACTGGCACAAGTACAACTGGTAACATCTAATGCATGTGGGTTTGGACTGAGCTGCCTATGTCGAGACTGGTACAGGACACAGTTGGCTCTGCGCTGCACCATGCCTGCACAGCTTTCTGTTGTTAAGTGTGTAGCCTACAGTTCCGTCTTAGTCACTTACCTCAACACTGAGACAAAATACTCTATACCCACAACTTAAAGGAGGAAAGGTTTCTATTGTTTCTTATTTATAATCCATGGTCACATGGCTCCAAGGCAGAAATGGCACGGTGGAAAAAATCTGACTGAGCGAAGCTGCTCAGGTCATGCTGGCCAGGAAGCAAAGAGAAAGGAAGATTGGGGGAAGAAGATAAACCCCAGGTCATATTCCCAGTGGCTCTCCTTTCAACCAGACCCCACCATCTAATAGCAAGTCCACTGTCATGCCCCAACATCCAATTACCTCCCAAAGAAGACATTGAGGGGCATTTTTGATCCAAATTATAAGGTTCCACTCCTGACCACAAAAATACTTAGGTCCATCTCTTTGTACAAAATACATCCAGCCTATCTCTAAAAGTTGCCAAAGTTTTCACAGTCTTTTTTTCTAAAAAGTCCAAGTCCCATGTCTCCTCTGAGACTCAGTGCAGACTCTTAGCTAGAAGCATCTGTGAAAATTAATAATCATTTCCAACATACAGTAGTACAGGATAAACATTTCCATTACAAAAAGGAAACACAGGGACACAAAAAAAAAAAAAAATGGGACCTATATGAGAACAAAATCAGCAAGGCAAGAGTTAAACTTCATAGCTCCATGTCCCTCACCCAGGGCAGGTTGTGGCAAGATGTATACTCCAAAGGTCTCAGGTGCCCTGTCCATACAGCACTGCCAGCTTTAGCTTTCATGGCTTCCCTCTCAAGTGGCTTTGCTTGAGATTTCCTCAAGCTATTGTTTCATGTTCTGGGCTTCTCCACCTTTCTGTAGTTCCCACTGAACTTTTAACGTCAGTGTCTCAGCTTCATGTACTGTCCTCTCAGGGGCACACTGCTTGGTCTTCCAGGCCTTCTTCTGAAATCTGATCCAACAACTCTTGATCCAACAACTCTTGCATTCGGCACACACTCAAAACAAGCAACATGTGGATGACACTGATATCAGCCACCAGACCAAGTCATAAAAAATATAGTTAAAATTTATATAAGGATGTCAAATTTTATACTCTTGTGGGGATGCACTACTACCTATCTAGGGTCTCATGTAGTCATTGGTAAGATCACCCTGGCTAGGGAATCTTTAAAAGGACAGTTTCAATAATCATTGCTTAATACAGTTAAGTTTAGTAATCATTAACACCTTGGTTTCTTTTTCTTTTAATAGATTTTTATAGTTCTAGATATATGGTAGTTTCTAATAATCATTCATGACAATGGTATAATGTAAAATGTACCATTATATAACACAGTTTTCTGCTCCTTTGGTTTTCATTAGCAAAAAAAGTCCTATCTTTTAGAGTAATATCCACTAATATTTTAGTTGAACTATATTAGAGGGTTTTTTCTATATTAAAAATAGTCCAATAATGGTAATTCCATGTGGCCCACATTTTTACAGCTTGCTTAGTGGAAGAACTTTTCAAAGGAACTCTTTTTGGCTATCACTGTATGTTCTTTTTGTTGCTGTTTACTAGATCTTATGAGAAATACAAAATCAGTAATTCTGAACTTTAAGTTTAATATCTGGAGAATTCAATATTCCCCAAATATTAAAATTTATATGAGTTTCATTTTGTATATGATTAGAAATGAAAAGAAAGACTTGTTTATCTAAACTGGTGAAATTGTTATCTCTAAATAGTCAATGGACTCAAAGAAAATTCTGCTTTTGCCAGAATTATGACGATGCCATGGAGTCCATAAAATAATGACAACCTTGCTCAAGTTAAAGAAATATTCTTAAATATGACAACGTGATGGCTTATTCAGCATGCAGTCAGAAGCAAAGCCTTCTTCTCCTTAAGCAATTGGTCAAGTACAAAGAGTTTTTAAGGTGGCTAAACTTGTGGACATGTAGGAAAGATGATGGGCCAGGGAGATGGCTCAGTAGAATAAGCGCTTGCCTGGCAAGCTCAAGGGCCTGAGTTCAATCTCCAGTTCCACAAAAAAAAAGAAAGATAGTGCCCCAAGGAGGGCATTAAAGTGCTGAACCCTTTCCACAAGGTTTTTGTCTTACATCTCTCTTTATCAGATTTTTCATCTGTTATAATATTCTATATATAAAATTAGGAAACAGAAACTAAGAGTGTCTCTGAGTTCTATGAGCTATTCACTGATGGTGGGACCTGTGTAGGGGATCACTCCCAAATTTTAGGTCAAGCCAGAAGCAATGAAAGCCTAGATTTGCCATTTTCATCCCTACAGAGAAGTGGGAAAAGCCTTCTGGACCTGTACCCTTACCCTGTGGGCTCTGGCTCTAATTCCAATAGACAATACAATACCCAGATTGAATTGAATTATAGGATATTCTCTTCATGTCAGAGAAACAGTCAAAGTGTGGCAGAACACTTTAAAGATGAAAAATGTTTATTGATAGTTCAATAGAGGAAAATTTTATGTTTTGCTCTATGTAGTGCCCATGCATGATGATAAGAGGAACCACATTCTTCTAGGAAGAGGTACTGAGAAGATCCTCAACCCAACCTCATTAACGAGGAATCAGACATTCACTGCAAATAAAACTGCTATGGACTCAGCAACCTTTTCTTATTCAAGTAAGGTTTGAAAATAATAGTGAGTATAAATTTTACTATTCTATTAAAAACATTGCTTAATAAATTTTATTAGTATGTGGAGGAAATAGTTCATTAAAATAGTTTTAAAATATTCTCTAATACATATTTGACACAGTATTTTCTTTTCAGTGGAGTATTACGCATTATTATCTGAATTATAGTTCATGAACTTCCTAGAATCTGACCTGCAAACATCTAACATAAAAGTTTTACTTTCTAGAAATGTGAGGAAGTAACAGCTGCTCAATTATCTTGAGTTAATTTTCCCACTACTCATTTGATACCATACTAATCTTTTCACAATATTCTCTCAAACATTTTCTTTCCTGTATTGAATAATATACATAAGACATTTCAGTGCACACAGAGAAAAGCAGAAATGAAAATTTACTTATTGATGCAGAAGATAGGTATTTTGGTAGTAGTATCACATAGAGTTATACATCAGCAGTAGACATCTGCTTCCATTCATTATGATTTTCTTCTGCAAATTTAACAGCATCATCATCATATTAGAAATGCAAGTGTTAAAGAAAAACTCTAGCCCATTCCCTAAAAGAGCAATAATCAAAAATTAATGCAAAATACAATATATTAAAAATAACGAATAAACATTAAGAAGAAAGACTTCAGGGTATATCAGCAAAGTACAAGATATGCATAATTGTTTACAATCAACTTTATTATCCACTATTTTGATAGTGTTATGTTAAGAAGCAAATAACTAATGAACTAATTTTAACTTTGAGAAGATATAAATTCTTCAAAAGTTGATCCATTTGCATATAGTAAAACTAACAACACAAGATAAAATTTTTCTATGCTTTCAAAAGGATTACCACACTTATGCCCTTTTTTCTGAAATAACTATGGGTGTAATTTAAGGAACTTACCTGAAAACTATGGCTTTTTAATATGGAACAACTACTAAAGTGATTAGTTTTTATTACTTACTTATTTGAAAATTTATTAAAGTACTATATTCTATAATATGTTGTCAGTCTCACAAAAGATTAAATATTCTAAATTACTCCTTTTTCTGATTATATTAGAGATTGTTAAATACAAAATTTCTCATGTTGTTTCTACTTGTACTTCATGTTATATTCAATCTAACACAATCACTTTTAACCTAACATCTCCCATGCATTCTGGACTGTGTGCCTTGTTTCATGTGATTTCTGTCTAGCCAAACTGTTTCCACTATGGTGTTTTAATTATTTGAATATTCATATTTCAATCCAATGTTCATGTTGGATTCTAATACCCAATTATTATGGCCTATATCTGGATGTCCCCCGAAAGCCTTCCATGCTGGTAAGTGAGGCTTTTCAGAGCTGGCTGAATCTACTGGAATTAAGGGTTGTGGTAGTAAATTAAATCCACTGCTTGGATTAGCACAGTTCTAGGTACTGCTGAATAAACTTACCAAAGACAGAAGCCCCACCCTAGATGTGAGTGGCACCTCCCCAAAGATGTGTAGTCTCTGTAGGATAAAAGATAAAGGCAAGCCCCCTGCTTGCTCTTTGCTGCCTCCTTCCCGTTCTGCAGTGAGCTGCTTCTCCTCTGTAATGCCCCTCTGCTATGCTACCCTACTTGGGAGCAAGCTGACCATGGAAATGAACTTTTCCTCCTTTAAATTAAAAGTATATGATATTTTGTCTCAGCAACAAGAAAAATCACTAAGACACCAGTGTGACTATATCAAATGGTATTTGGGAAAAGGATTTCAATTCTGAGCTTTCCATATCCATAAACGCGACAAGCACTCTTACGAAAGAGGTTGTAGGCAGCACCACTGATCCGTTGCCCACTTTGCCCTTTGTCTTCTGAGGAGGGTTCATCCTCTCCAGAAGGGCCAGCAATAAGGAAGGCAGAGCAAGCTGTCACGGACACCAAGTATGCCTGCACCTCAATTTTACTCCCCATCCTTTGAATGCTCACGCCATTTTGTACTTTTTTAAGACACACATATGTTGTGCTATAGTTAATTGTGCATTTTTCTTAGATATATTGCCCATTATACTCACTGTGGATTCCCTCTTTTTATTCAGTGTTTTTGGCACTTAACGAACATCTTCTAGGCATAGACTGTGGACCTCACTGTACAGTAGTGAAGATGAAGACATCATTACCCTTTCCTCGTGAAATTCACCTTAACCCCATGCTTCCTTCTCTTTTTTACCCTTTCTATCTACCGCAGAGCTGTATATGTAAATATTCATGTCATTAAATCTGTCAATGAGTACCAATGACCCTGAAAAGTGAGAAAAGTCATTTATATTATTGTACTATGTAGAACTATTAATACCTGAAAGGAAGTCAATCATTCTCTCATAAAAATGGATATGGTAAAATTAATAACTTTTTTTCTTAACTTTGGGAATGCTACCTAATGTGGAGAAAGACTGTCACACAGGTAGATTAAAAAAAATAATTTTTATATGCTTGTCCTATCCTGGAGGCAAGATCAAACTTAATTAACATCATTAGAGATTCTTTAAACACATTACATTTTATAAAGTACTTCCTAGCCACATCATGTGCTGTGGTAAAAAACCAGAGGGGAATAAATTAAATTCCAAGTATAATCATACCTCCAGCAATTAAAGTTGTTTTCAAATAATTTACTGAGATACATATTCCATAAATTTTTTTTCACATGCATAGACACACAGCATGAAAGTAGAAAAAAAGACAAACTATCAGACCAAGTTAAATTAGAGGATAATTGCAATTCTTCATGGTATTTTCTCGTATAATTTGAATATGATCATATATTTGGGATTTAGTACAGAAAGTCTCCAAAACAAATACTTTAACCTTTGAATAAATTTGTCAACTAGATTATCTATCTTGTTCAGGTCAAGGAAATCATAAATACCAAAGAAAAATGCCTCCCAAGATTATTTCACATATTTCACAAATATGATGAAAAATGCTGTTTATGTGCATCTATTAAAAGGCACAAATAGGGGCTGGGGAGATGGCTCAGTG
>NW_004524846.1:505799-517177 GCF_000260255.1 Octodon degus | reverse complement strand
TCCTTAGATCTCCCTCCCCTGTTCTTATCCCTTTAATTTAATGATTACTACATGTTTCTGATACATAATGACTACTTCCAATGCGGTATAATACACATCTTAATTGCTTCTTATATGCCCTGCCTGTCTGCTCCTTCTCCCTTTGTCCATCTCTTGGTCCCACTCTCATTTGCAGTAGATCTTTTTCTTTTTATCCTTTATTTTTTTCTTTATGTTATTTGTATATTGAATTTCTCATGGGAGAAAACATATAGTATTTAAGTTGATGTGTTTGATATATTTCACTTACAATTATAGTCCCAAAGTGTATCCATTTTTCCACAAATGACTCAAACTAATCCATCTTTATACAAAACAGTATTCTATTGTATATAAATACCAAATTTTCTTTAAGCGTCCTTCTCCTGGTGGACATATCGACCATTTCCAAGATTTAACGATTATCAATTGTATTGCTATAAACATGGGTATGCCTATATCATTGTCATATGATGTCTTTTAATCTTTTGGAAAGATACCTAGAAAGGAAATTTTTTTATTGAATGGGTTTCTTAGTTTTAGGTTTTTTAAGAATTCATAAACTAAAACTAAGAATTCCATTCTACTCAGCTATTAGGAAAACTATATCATTCTCAACAGTGTCAAGAAAAAATTAAACACTTAAGAATCAACCTAACCAAGGATGTGAAATCCCTCTAAAATTGAAACTATTGGACTGAAAGGAGTGGGCAATTGGTCCCATGTGTAGGGGCAGGACAAGGCCAAAGTGTCTAAAACAATCAATCAAGCTACCTCAGTCTGAGAAAGACATCTTGCTTGAGACAACTCCAGTCCTTAGTCACTAGTTAACCCCATGTGCACAATACTAACTTTATCAAAAGTATAAATAAATCCCCCTACAGTAATTTCTTGATTCACTGTTTCCCATCCAGAAAAAGGCCTCCATATGACCTTATCTTTAGTCTTTTGTCTATTTTTCTAAATCCCCTTACTGTTTCTCCCTGGGCCTATTGAAAACCATGTAAGTTATGGCACAGAGCACTGAAAATAACTCTAGAAAGATGTGAGAAAAAGGGAAGAGATCTCCTGCTCCTTGATAGGCAAAAGGAATGCCAGGATGGCCATAATCCCAAAACTGATATACAAATTTAATGCAATTTTAGTCAAAATGCCAATAATATTACTCACAGAACCAGAAAAACCAGTTGTAAAATTCATACAGAACAAGAAGAGACCCAAAATAGCAAAATATGTTCTAAGTAAAAAGAGCAAATCAGGAGGTAACATAAACCCTGATTTCAGATTACATTACAAATCTATTATACAAACTAACATGATACTGACAAGAAAACAGACACATGGATCTATGAAACACAATAGAAAACACAGAAATAACCCCATACATATTCAGCCACATGACCTTTGACAAGGGGAAAAATTATTCTGGATAAAAGATAAAAGATTTCCCTTTAGCAAATAGGGGTCAGAAAACTGATTATACATATGCCAAACAGTGAGCCTAGACCCATGTCTCTCATCGTGCATTAAACTAAAATCAAAGATCTAAACATTAGAACAGATACACTTAACCTGTGAGAAGGTAAAACTGTTGAAGTCATATATGTATGCAATGATATCAAGGATACCTTGAACAAAACACCAGTTATACCAGAAATATCATCAAAACTAAACAAATGAAAATACATCAAATTGAAGTTGTCTGCACAGCAAAGTAAATAATTAACAGGGTGAAGAGCCAAAAGACTAAAAGACATCACATGGCAATCATACATTAATATCCATGCTTATAGCAGCACAATTCACAATAGCTACATCTTGGAAACAGCCAATATATCCATCAGAAGATGAATAAATAAAGAAAAGGTGGTATCTAAAAGCAAAGTCAGCCGTGAGTCCCTATAAAAATCAAAAGAAAGTTTAACATTTCTCATATATCATGGCAAAGGGTAAATATTTCCATTCTGAATGGGAGAAATGGAGGATAGAAAAAAGAAGAGACAAAAGAAGAGTGAAACCTAGAATGACAACATTAAATCCCTTAGCTCCATGTCCAGCACCCAGGGCAAGTTGTAGCAGTGGCATACGAACTCCAAAGGGCGTGGGTGCCACGGCTCCCACGGTACTGCTGTGATGGTAGCCCTGTTGACTTTTCTATTGAGGTGTCCTAGCCAACTTCTTAGGGCTTTCCTCAGGAGTCATCCCATGCTCCTTGCTTCTCCATTTTTTTTTTTTTTTTTTTTTGAGGTCTTCCCTGAACTTCAGCTGCACTCTGATAGCATCACAAACCACTCTCTGAGGGCCACACTGCCAGGCCTGCCAGGCCTTCTGAAACCAGCATGGAAGCCTTCCTGACTCCATGACCTTTGCATTCTGTAACTCCACAAGGATGATGTCCAGGTCTACTGACAGCTGGAAAAGTAGCCAGGCCTTCCTGAGTCAAAAGCTGTGGGGGCTGCTGAGTACCTGGATGACTAAGCACAGTGAAATGGATCCCAGGAAACCAGCTTCCTGGGTGATCTTTCTAGAACAGGTTTCTTCTTAAAATACGGTTTTCATTTATCTACCCCTGACTTTAAGGAAGGTGGGGTCTTTTGGATTCCTCTCATGCCCTTGAGGCCATCCTTTTTACAGTCCAGATCCAGAGTACCTAGCTTCATTTTAAAGATAATCTTGTTAGCAACTAAGCTTTCCTCTGCTCCATCTTAGCAGGCCCAAACTTCACAGAAGCTTTCCTTTGAATAAACTCAAAACTTTATATAATAATTCATCTGTGCTGTTTGGTCTTAATTTTTGGCATAATTGTGGCTAAAATTCCCAAATACTACACCAGAGCCTGTGTACTGAGCTCCCTTGAAATTTCTTCCACGAACTTATTGGTCCACCACCCTTAACCTCAGTCTCACACAATGTCCCAGGATAGAAGCAAAATCTAGACAAACCTTCTCCCAGCCAGTAACACACATGGACAAATCTACTGATGAGTATCATTCATATATTATCCAATTATCTCCCAAAACTCTGAATAAATAAGTGCATGAGGTTTTGAGGTGCCTTTATATAAACTGTAGCACACAAGCAAACATACACATACATTATTGTCTAGGCTCAAAAGTCTGCTGTCAAACCTAGATTAGAATTATTATAGTTAGACCTGTGTCAGTGTCTTCTAAGATGATCCCTGAAAGTTGTGTTCCTAAAGATGCTAAATATTCCGAAATATTCTTGACATTGTGATAAAATCATGCTTCTTATGTGCAAAATATATACACCATTAATTTATTAATACTTGAAATTGAAATCTCTAATCATTACACCTAATTCAAAGAATCAAAATTTCTTGTTTTCTTCTTTACCCCTTGGATTCACAACCAAATATGTCAAGGATTTCATAAATTCAAAGATATATACATGATTTTTCTTTCTTTTTTTTTCTTTTCAAAGTTTTACTGATAAACATATAGCAATGAGACAGTTTCAAATCAAATTGAAAGTACAGTTTCAACAAATAATACACTGCATATATTCTTCTTAGTGGTTAATTGCTGTACAAGATGCAGACTTGTGATCCTACTTACAAACACCATTAGAAAAAATCATTCTATTCATTAAGAGAATGCAACTATATATCTATCCCAACCACTTTGAATACACAGATACAAAATGGACATTCATAGTTTTACCCCAATTTTTTAAGTTCCGTTGTTGAATATTATAGGTGTGTAAACTCAGCAAAATATTCTAAAAGAGTACAGAAGCCCATAATATCATTGGTTTTCTGTTTAACTGGCAATGTCAGAAATTATTGACCTGAGTCCCCCACAGCTCTTTCTGAGGGTGAAAATTTGGATCTTGATGGTTGTTCACAAATGCTGTTATAAAGTTTAACACTGGATGGAAAACTTTGTAATGAGGAATCATTTTGAAGAAATTAATTTTAGGAATAATAAGATTTCTCCCTCTACTTGTATTAGCAGAAAAAGTATGGTAAGACAGGGGTGAGAGAGATGTCAACACAATTTAACATCAAAATTGTTTTAGGAATGTACTGTGACACTTTGGTTATGAATGTGATTCCTGATGACACCAACCTGACTCATTCTATGTAGGCAAATTAACCTCATTTGCCATCACTTTCTTCCTATATAAAGTGGAAATATTAAAAATGCCTACTTCATAGAATTGCTGCAAGGATTAAGTGGGACATTCCCTTTGCAGTAGCCTGCAAGCACTCTGCTCTGCTGACGAGGTATTTTATCTGGCAAGGAGGTACATTTTATCTCTGACATTTAGAATTGTCCAAGGGCTTGGTAGTAAAATAGTTCTGAGTTTCACTTAATTTTATAATTGCTTTTAAACTCTTTACAGATAAATTACATATTCTTTTTGCTTTTATCTATAATAGACCTTTTTTATATTTCTAAACAAGAAGTCTGTGTAGACAAGATGCTTGGGTTAAAAGGAGAAATTATGTAGGATTAATTTTTAAAGAAACTTATCCTGTTTAAAAAAGTATCTTACCTATAAGTACTGTGTACAAAATAATCACAAAATTGTCCTCTTACAATGTAAAAGGACATGAAAAACAATGATTTTATTTTGTTCTCATTTATATTTAAAAAAATGAAAGCAGACTAACTTATTGACTGGAACATAAAGATAAGAGCTGAATGAGCAGAGCACTTCACTAATGGAGAAAGGAGATGTTTCTCAGATAAACCGTGTTATCTCCCATCCTATCTTCATTAGATGTCCATCCAAAACATACCATTGGCATCTAGTAAAATAACAAAATGCAATATTCTTATGCACAAGTATGTTACTTTATGTGAAATAAAGAATGCAGAGGGGGAGAAATGAAAGAACAGAAAATACTACCCTGGAGTTGTAAGGAGATTGGGGAACCTCATTGCAGTTTTCTGAGAATGTATTCTTGGACTGTCAGAAGCGCTCTGGAGTGAAGAGAAATTTCCTGTTTCTGTAGACACTTCCTGTCGGCTGCTCAGGTACACCAATTGTACCTTCATTCTCCACTTCCAGTTGTACAGTTCAGAATCTGGTCTGCCTCATGATAAACCCTGCTGCTCACAATAGTCTTCTGTTAGTTTGCTGAGTGCTGGGTACCTCTTACCCTTAAACCCCAACACAGAGCCAACCTGCCCATTAACCACCAAATTAATATGATCTTTTTTTTCATATTTAACTCCTGTCTTGGGGCCAGGGAGATGGCTCAATAGAAAAAGCACTTCCCTGGCAAGCACAAGGGCTCAATCCCTAGAGCCCTCAATCCCTAGAGCTCAATCCCTAGTTCTGAAGGAAAAAAAAAAAAAAAAAAAAAAAAAAAAAAAAAAACTCCTGTCTTGGTTCTTGCTTTGACCACAGGGAAGTGTCTCCTCTAGGCCCCTGCACTGAAGAGCTAACAAGCAGCCGCAGAAAGGGTAGAGGAGGTGACCCTAGTCAGTCACATCATAACAAAGTGGGTTGCTTTTAAAATGAACATGAAAGTCTATAGTAACATTCATTGAAAAATTTTAAAAAATAAAAGATTAATGATAGCATATTTTAAGGATAAATTTATACTGTGAAGTTGCTTTGCTTAATATTAAAGTGCTCCTGCATAGTGGAATTCAGTGTGCTGCTATGCAATGAAATTGAGTGTGTTTACACCCTCTCCTGCTATACAGTATGTGCTCCAATTTCTTGAAGATCCAATTAATTCTTCAATGTGTATCATATTTACTGTAACCCATGGCCAGTTTAAAAGCTTTTCATATAAAAGTTTTTCAAAAATTTCCAGACAACCGACCCTTTCATCTCCAGACTTCGAGCTCAAGTATTTTGAATTTTAGGGCAAATAAATATCCAAAGCAAGCAGAGGAGTACAAACACAAATATCTCATTTCTACACTTCTTCTGACACAGGAAAGTAGAGTAAACCCTTTGGACTGTGAAATCATGACTCAGGACCTGATGAGATTTTGCTGCTCAGGAGAGACATTTGCATTCAGAAAAAAAGTGTGTAAACCAAGCCTCAGGGAAAGGAAAATGAAATCTCTCCCACTTTTCTCTTCCCTGTCTTTGTTTCTCCCCCTTCCTACTTTCTCTCTACTTTCTTTATTTTTCCTCTGATATCTTTTTTTTTCTCTCTATTTTCTTCCCTCTCTCCCCTTCTAATTTCACTCAAAGACACACAAGTGCACATGCACACACACACACACACACACACACACACACACACACACACTTGTTGCTTCTTCTAAAAATAAATTTCTCCGGGAAACATCCAAGTTTGACACCTAAAACACAGCACTGTTTTTCTACAGTAACTTGTGAATTGTTATGCTCTGCTTTCTGTCTTTTTTTGAAACATGTGTTTTCCTGACATATCTATTGTTTTCAAAATCTATAATTAGTAAAACATAAACCCATTATTTCTAGTTTCCATCTGCCAGATGCCATGTTGTCCCTAGAGACTCTCATAGAACAGAAGCTATATGATTCTTTTGATTTGCATTCTTGTTTACAGGAGTGGGTGTAGAAGACTGGAAATAAACAGCCACAATTGAGGGAGAAGTTTGGGTTTCCTAGTCGTCCCTGGGCAAAGTGTAATGCCAACCCATAAACCTGCTTCAAACACATGGTAGCTCATTGTACTTTCAATTTTTCAGACTCTTCTATGATGAATTTAAATAATATTGTCATTTAGTTACTGAAACAAAGTCGCCTGCACCTAAACTATTCTCAGGTCTCAATTGAGATAACTCTCAAGTAGAATATAAACTTTCAATAAGTAGCATTATCTTTAGCAAAAATAAAAGAAAGTATTTAAAAATGAGTTGAAAAGATATGTTCCTTACAAGAGTTATTAATGAGATGAAGGTCTAACTTTGAAGTACACATAGAGTTGAAGAGAATTTTAAAAAGAGAAGGAAATGACCTAATTTTCCATATTGGTAAGCTTGTGTTATAGAAAGCCAGCTAGGCATTTAATGTCTCTAGTACCCCCATATTTAGAACAGTCTTGCCCTTTACCACAAGTATATTATGACAGGAAGTGAATTATTTTAAAAAGTTATTTCCATCAGTCAAAGATAATAACACTTCAGTGCTAATCAAATCTGCTCTTCTCTAGCAAATGCTATTCAAAAAAATCAAGGTAAGTTGACATAAATTGTAATAAAAGCCATTTCACAAAAGCTACCACCTTCTAAACTTGTTTTTCTAGTGAAGTTCCCAGACATACAACAATTAAGAAATGTACAAATGTATACAGTCAATATAATCTATTTTATTTATAATTCTTTATATGTCATTCTGTTTCAGTACTTCTTTATAGCCCTTGAGAATTCATTTTATTGTTTTTACACAATAAAAATAAAATCCTACTGACCTTCATCCTTTAACGCTAACCCAACAGAGGAGCCCATTAGAAGACAAGTTGTTCCTTCCCTAATCATGACTTAATCACTTGTCTGAATTATAACTTGGCTTGTTGTAACATTATGAACATAAGAAGGAAATACCACAAACTGAACAAGTAGCCAAACTGCTTCCCCAGGAAGTCATAGATGTCTTGTTTCCTCCATTTGATTAAACACTCAGTGAGCTGATCTCTTCCTTCTCCTTCTTATGGTAGAATATCTATCCTATGCATTCCATTGCTTCAGCAAATATTTACTGAACTCTTACAGCAGCCAGGGACAGCTGCACATTCCCTGGATCATGGATTATGTCAAAGGGTAAAAATATATCCTTGAAATCTTCACATTCTTTTAGTAGGAGGCAGAAAACAAATATCAAAAGTAATAAATGAACAAAGTATTTAGTACAACAGAAGTAACAAATGCTGTGGAAGAGGGAAAAGGGATACGAATAGATGAGGGGAAAAAGAAATGGATGAGGGTGGCAGAGCTCACAGTAAGATACCTAGAAAAAATGATATTGGATAAAAGGCATATTCTGTATTTACCATTCACTTTATATTTTCTTGCAGTGCTATGCCTGTATTCACTAAATAAGCACATATATTCTCTCTCTCTCTTTTATATATTTGGTACAGTCTCTCACTATGCAGCTCAGCCTCCTGTTTTCACCCTCCCCAGGGCTTGGATTATAGACATGTGCCACCACGCCCAGTCTTGCTGGCTAGCTCAGCGCACCTGGGGATGGGGCTGACTGGGTATGTGGTGCCAAGGATCAAAGCCTGGTCCTTGCACTTGCCTAATCAGGAGCTTAGTCTCCTGAGCTATCTTACTGGCCCTAAGCACATATATTCTCTAGTAGCTAATGTTCATACAATTTCTACTTTCAACAGTCATTTTCACTTGATCTGCCCTTCTACCAAAGAAGACAGCTTCCATTCTAAAGTGGGTCAGTTCTGAGACAGGAATTAATTAGATATATGATTAATTTTACAATCTGTGCTTAAAAATGTACACTTTACTGCATGTCATATGTGGAGAAGAGAATAACACCTTTTTTGTTTGTGCTAGGACTTAATCATGAGAAAGCTCTTTAAGGCAGCCCTACGCCCTACACTGGTGATTCCTTGTGTGAGAATTGCCAGGAGGACTTGTTCAATCACAGATGGGAAGGCACTGAGTCAGAGTTCCTGGGTCCATGTCTTGTGCTGGATCCCAAGAGCCTGCATTTCCCACAAGTCCCTGGTGATGCGTCACTTTGAATCACAGAGAACCATTACTTTACATCACCCTCAGTAAAAACTTTAGTGCATTTCCAATTAAAATGTAAAATGCTAAATGAAATTAACATTCTCAATTCTAATTCTATGAAACTGAAGGGGTTAAGGCTTGATATTAGCTTTAAGCATCCTGTTAACCGAGAAACAATAAAGAAACCTATATATTTTCCTAACTCTACCATTTGCCAAACCAAACCAAACCAATCCCTTCTTTCCAAGAATACAATTGCCTAAAAATCATGTCGTATTCTTAAATTTACAAGGTGTATTTCTAAGATTTTCACGGTTACTCCAGCAGGTTAGCCACGTGTTCAGCAAATATTCACAGTTCACTTCACTGCAGAGAATTTATTCTGGGCACATAAGAAACTAATATGTCCTAAATAAGTAAAAATTGTGAGTTTTCTGCATAGGAAAAGCACCATGAACTTCCTCCCAAGCACACACACACACACACACACACACACACACACACACACACAAAACTGACTTGCAATCCTCTATGTCCCTAAGGAATGCAAGGTTTCATAAAAATCCTTGCCCAAACTGATGGACGAATTGAGATGAGTGGAATCAACAAGTGCAGCTCTCAGAAACCCAGTGAAATGAAGCCAGCAGAGCGAGTTATGTTCGGAACTAGCTAGGCGATTGTCTCAGCTCACTTTTGTGGAACTGAAGTCTCGCCTTAAAGGTTTCTTCGGCAGAAGTGAAGCACCACTCCTATCACTACAGAAATAAGCTTTATGAGCTCTATTCGTCAAGGTCTGCTGGATATGTCAAGACACAGCAGCAGTAACAGGCAACGCTCTTACCTTCTCGGACATGAACAGTTGTTGACCAGAAGTAACTAAAGATTGTTCCTCTTGCAAAGTGGCCCTGAATCCTTTCCAATAGTACCTACTACAAAAATATAATGGTTTGTTCATTACAGTGACAAATGAAGCTCTTTAAATCAAAGAAAGGATAGTGAAGCAGAAGCTAAAAACCTGTGATAAAGACGCCGCAATCTTACCTGCTGGTTAAATAAACTGCAAGCTGGACTTACCCAAGTCATTCTTGCATATTTAAAAAGTGATTACATTGAGAACAGTGACTCAGGGCTGGCTAGATAGCTCAGTGCACTAAAGTACCCGCTTAAGCAGAGCGCACTGGCCGGGCTTCGATCTCCGGCATGCTGAGCCAGCCTCGCCCATGGGGCACACTGAGACAGCCATTGAAACTGGGCGTGGTGGTGCACACCTGTAATCCCAGCACTTGGGAGGCTGATAAAAAGGAAAATCACTACGAGTTTGGTCTATGTAGTGAGACCCTGTAGACCTTGTCCTAAATACATTTTTTAAAAAAGGATAGTGACTGCATTTCAACGAGTTTGTTATTTAGTTGCTACCCAGGAAAATACATTGAATTACTTCGCAGAATGGTCTCCACTGTATTTATAATCAAGTGTTGCCATATATTATCTTTTGGACCCGCCACTTTTCTCCTCTTTCTTTCCATGTGCTTTAGTTATTTTACTATTAAACTTCAAATTTGTGTCATTTGGAAATATCCTTGAATTTTTATGTTCTACTTCTTTGATTTACAGTGGCCTAGTAGATTCGTCAACGCAGAGAACATCATAATGTACTTTGTGTAACTTATCAAAGAGAGCCAGACCAACTAGCACACTAGGCACTTGTGTTGAAGAGATTTGAAAATTGTAAAATAATACAGGTTTTGTGGGTTATCAGTGGATTCTGTGAGTGCCAACATTTTTCTTGTCGGGCATTCCAGTCTGTAAAAGACTTTATAGTAGTTCCCTTACAAGTGGAGCTCTCAAATAAGAAACTAGTGTGTTACATCACAAATGGTAGCTGCCCCACTGATTTATAGGCATTTCTCCCAAAGCTTCTGCTATTTGTCAAGTTTCATGAAATGCCTCGAGCCTATAGTATCCAGGCCAGTAACACTTAGGCTTTAATTGAGTTCCTTCAAATATGTAAAATTTCTCAATTACTTTCCTAACTATATAGCTTACATATAACTTGCTCTAAAAATGATGTTTCATTTGATGCATTTCAACATTCTGTTTAAAAGTTGTAAAGTGAAATTTACTATAAACTGAGAAAGACGTTAAATAGATTACAATAGATTGAATACATTATTTAACATAAGAATACTTGGAAGGTATTGCCTTAGCTACAAATCTTTGTCCTCTTCGTGTGTCATTGGAGCTAACTAGCAGAGGATTTTTCCCTGAGTTTTGTGTTTTTCAGTTGCTAAACATGGCAAGGAAAGGAAGAGAAAGGGAGACAAGGAGATGGTGGGGGATAGAGGGAAGGAGAGAGAGAGAAAGAGACAGAGAAAGACAGAGACAGAGAGACCCAACTCCTATGTGTTATGCTTGATCACAGCAGAAGGACCAAAAGCAGATCTTGTACAGACGGAAAACAAGCTGTGCTCTCACCATGTATCACTAAGTACATGCAAAATAAAACAATGAGATAGCATTTCCAGTGGAACAAGGACTCCAAATCTGTAGCACAAACTCATTGTTTGTTTAAGTCACCCAGGGGACAACAGATAGCCCTCTCAGTAGCAGCAAACAGCTCCAGGGCTGTGTAGTGATTGGAGTGTATCAAGTGTTGCATGAGCTGCGTCATCAGGCTAGGAAGCTCCA
>NW_004524846.1:486295-499059 GCF_000260255.1 Octodon degus | reverse complement strand
CCAGACCCTAATATTTCTATTGCAGTCATTGAGGTCATGATCATTTTTACTTTAAAACTAGCTATCTAAAGTGTGTTAGATGCTGTATGAGACTCCAAGATATAGTAGGACCTGGAAAGAGCTAGTCTTTCTCTGAAATTCCTGTCATCACCATCCCAGAAAATATTTGAGTTATAGATTATTAATTTTCATAATAAAAAGGCAACTGTGGATATTTTTGACTGAAAGCAAGTGACAAGAATTAAGAGAAAAAAAAAAGAGTGGTCAACCTTGGCACGGTTATTTAATTCTTAAGTTCCCACTTTCCTTTTTATGTGTAGTTAACTCATACTACCTGAGCAAACATTCCTACCTCAATCTCAGCCTTGGTGTCTGGTGGTGCTGGGCACATATTCCACCATCAGAGAGCTTTCTCCCAGAAGATTAACTATACAATGGAACTTCTTGAGATCACATGCTATGTTAGGATGACATCGTGAGGACTTCTAACATGTCATGAGAGAGCTTCTAACACTACTTTTGTCTAATATGTGTTTTGTCTAATGGAGCATCAAACATGCCCAATGGGCCAGTAAACACATACAGTAACATGCTAGTCCACTTGAAAGCTCCAGTAGTAGGGGAACTACTATAAAGCCCTTTATAGACTGGAATGCCCAACAAGTAAACTTCTGACATTCATAAAATCTACTGATAACCCACAAAATCAGTATTATTTTCCAATTTGCCAATACTTTCCAACACAAGTGCCTAGTGTGCTAGTGGTCTGGTTCTCTTAGATAATTTGCAAAAAATACATTATGATGTTCTTGGCCTTGACTAAGCTACTAGGCCACTGTAAATCAGACAAGTAGAATATGAAGAATCCAAGGAAATCTTCAAATGATACAAATTTGAGATTTAATACTAAGGTAAGCTCTCAGTTCCCGATTTGCCCCGACCTCCACAGGTGGATGTACAGTTTACATTATTAAAACTGAAGATTCCTAGACAAACCATAATGATCTCAAGTCATCTCATAGTCATATTTCATTCTTAAAGGACGATAATTATCATAACAAAACAGTTAATTACTGGCTCTTTCCTTAAATTAGTGCAGCCTGGCACATCCCATCACGGAATGGCATTCCTGGACTGGTAGTTGAACTCTATCTAAGCTCAAGGTACTTTGGGGTTGAGGAGATATTAGTAACTCTCTGTCTTCTTAGGATTTCTAATGCAAACAAATAACTCTAGCCTTTCTTACACTCATTAAAAGCAGTGGCTCAGAGAACAAATCATTTTCCCATTCAACTTTTCCTTACAAACCTCTCCCAGGTCTCCGTAGCAATCTTGCTGCTCCACCAAAGGAAAATAACAGATATTTTTGTCTTTGATATGTTCAAAGTCATGGGTTGTTACCCTCAACAACTGTATGACTGGCTTCTCAATTTAAAAGAAGGTGCTCATGTCTGATTTATGGCATGCTGTCAGTATGTGAATGACATGCAGACAAGCAAAAGAGCCCTCCTGGCACATGTTCTGTGCATACACACCAACTTCCTTCAGCTATTTTATTTCTTGAAGTGTTTTAGTATAACATAGCTCCCATATTGGAGATACAATAAAGATATAAAATGCTAAAGATTAGCAATATTAAAAATAACTTCACAAATGAGACACAAAAGGACAAGTACCACATGATCTCACTCATATGTAGAACTTTAAAAAATGACTTTAGGAAAGTAGAGAGTAGAACGGTGGTTACCAGAAGCTGGGAGAGTACTGATCAGTGGGTACGACATTGCAGTTAGATAAGAGAAATAAGTTGTTTCTTATTTCTTCCTATGGTAAATGTAGATAGCAATAATTTACTATATACTTCAAATGCCTAGAGGAAAGGATTTTGAATTTTTTATCATAAAGAAATAATGCTTGAAGATATAATGTTTAGCCTATGTAAACTTTATGCAATGTGTACACGTATCATGCATTAAAAAGCACCGCAGTTATACATGCAATTGCTATGTTTTTATGTATGCTATAAAAATAAACAAATGGAATAAATAATTCTACTTGTTCCTTCAATAAGTTTTTTTTTTTCTTTCTTTTTGAGAACTTATTACGTGTGACTGTTTCTGGTATTGGAACAGGGAACAAAACAAAGTAGCCAGAGGATTTGCCTTTCAGTGGGAAGCAAGGGGTAAGAAACAAAGATAAGTCACATTGTGATGAGTGATGGAAATAAAATCAAAGTAAGGAAAGAAAGATCTTAACAGGATTGAGGAAAGGGTAGAAGAACCTATTATTTAGACCAGATAATGTCTTAGTTATCTTGCTCTGTTGTAACAAAGTACAGTAGGCTAAATAGCTTATAAACAACAGAAATTTGTTTTCACAATTTTGGGTGCTGGACCAGAATGTTCAGGTTCTAGTTTGGTTCCTCTTTTGCATTGCAGATTGTCGACTATTTACATCCTTTTATTTCCACGTTTTATACCCACTCATATGCGTATCACCCTCCCTACCTAATCATAAACACCCCACTTTCTAATACCATCACACTGACATTAGAGTCTCAGCACACTGATTTTTGGAGGGATGCAAATATCCATATTATTGAAGGCAATCAGGGGAGACTCCAATGTAGGTGGCATGTGAGGAGAGACCTGCAGGAGATCGGACAGCAAGCCATATAGACAGACAGAAAGGAGCGGATGAGTGTGGTAGGCTGCCAGCAGGAAACACGACCTGCAGGCTTTCTAAGAACGCCGATCATATCAGGGGAAAAAAAGTCACCAAACATATTCAACAAAAAATAATTTGATTTGACTTAACATTTTCCCAGACTCACATAACTATACAAAGAGCAGTCAGTATAACAGTGGGGATGAAATAAACAGCAGAATTTTAACAAAGTTAGTAAGCAAAACCTATTCCAGTGCAACATAACTAATATTTAGGAGGCAATTAGTAAAAATGGTATCATCCATTTACAAAGTTTGCAGTCCACCAACATTCTGCGCGGTGCATTTAGAGATTTGCAGAAAGCGAAGAGTCCTATAAATGGCAGTGCCCATTAAATTCCTGTGAAGTGAAAAGCAATAAATTATTCTTTCCAATTTTCCTTACAATGCAGTTATGTGAAAGGGCAAGTAAGTAACTAAAGCTACAAATCAAATCAAAGTACAGTTAGAAAAGCCGCCCACCTCACAATGCAGTTGACAGCTCCACCAGGATTACATGTTTATCATTTCTTACATTTTGAAAAAAGTATTCCCTGGGGCTAGGGCTTGACTCATGTTGTTTCCTCTTTCTGGGTGTCTTTCTGTTTCTCTAATTAAAACTCACAGCTTCACTCAAATCCCTTCACAAGACTCATTTTCATGGATACACTGTCTGTGATTAACGTTGCCACATGCTGAGCCTACCTGTACTTTGCAAGTATAAGTACTGAGGAAAATGCAATTTGCACATTATACGTCAGGTGAGAGGCAACAAAATCCAGTGAAAAAACTTCCAGGCTGACAGAGATCAGAATTATTACCTACCTCAATGATGGAATCTTCTGCAAGTTACCTAACCCCTCTATCTTCCCTTTTCGTGTTCCTACAATAGGAATTGGGCCAGCCGCCCCCTCTTGCTGTGAAAATCTGTTGAGAGACGGCAATCTCACTACTATGGCTGAGATAGTTAAGAATCTACTCGCCCGAGTTCTCATCGGTGATCATTATCCAGTGCTGCCTCTTTGATAGTATCTCTAAACATTTATAACATTAACACAAATAATAATTGTCTTCATTTTTGTTTAACTTCCCATATCATTATGTTATTTAGCATTTCCGGTACAGAGAAAATAAACAACAAAAAGAAATGTGACTTTTCTACACATCTCTTCTAAAACCTGCAAGATACTGGCCACACTGTAGCAAATTTGCAAGGCACAAGAGAATAACAAATAAAAGAAAATGTATTTCCGATAAACCGAGGCATTTTTAGGAGCTGATAAGCTTTGCCTTGAGGGAATACTAAAAGTAAAACTGCTATCCCAGATGGAAGAACTTCGCATACATACCTAGGTCCCTTAACATTCCTTCCCCAAATTGATCAAGTGATTAAGCAGAAATGAGCTTACGTGCATGATTAAAAACTGGTGAAATGGGGCCAGCCAGCTAGCTCAGCGGATTAAAGCGCCTGCTTACGAAGACACAGGGATTGGAGGTTTCATCCTGGGGGTGCACTGAGATGGTGATTGAGACTGGGTGTGGTGGTGTGCGCCTGTAATCCCAGCGCTTGGGAAGCTGAAAACAGGAGGATCGCTATGAGCCGGATCTATATAGCAAGACCCTATAGACCCTGCACTAAATTTAAAAAAAAAGGTGAAATGAATCCATCATGCAGATTCTGTTAACTTCTACTGACACTTAAATGTGTACCCCAAAAGCTAACGTTTCCTCTTCCTGTGCTTCTCAATATTTGTACCAGTATTCTTTCAAGCTTTTACCAACTATGACTTATTTTAAGCAGATTTCTACAAGGCAAGGAATTGCCAGTGGATCAAATGAGCAACGCCAAAATTTCTGCCCTTTTTAAGATTACCTCTCCCCACTGGAGAAGTCCCTCTACTCTTCCCTCTGTGTCATCACCCCACCTGCTCCCACCACCTGAGGGATCCTGACAGCCCCCCTTCCTTCTTTTCCTGCCTGGAAGGACCTCAACCTCTCCCTCTCTGTTGTGCCCACACAACCTAAATTACCACCACACTAAGATTAAAAACTATATAAATCTTTACCTTGATTTCTTTCCCTCTGCCAAATCTTCAGCAACACAATTTGCAGGTGTTCTCTTCATCTCTTTGTTCATCCAGAAATTACTGGAGTTGCTCCTGCCAAAGGCACTATGACATTTGTGTAGCAAACTGAAATTATCTTCCCATCTCCCAGATTTTGCCCAGCACTGGACATTGACCATTCCTTCTTCTTTAATACTATCTGGCTGCTATTCATTTTCTTTTATCAGCTTTTTCGTTCTTAATCTCCTTCAGAGGCTCTCCTATTCCATGCAGTTATGTCTGAGGTCAATGGTGGCATGCCGCAGCAGGCTGTTTATCGTCATCATTGAACGTTCCCAAAGTTTCACCATCACTCTCCCAGATCTTCTTTCCACATCCTACACATTCATTTCCAGGAACTTCATATTTTTCATGCATCAGGCTTCCACCTACACTACTGACAGGCAATCCACAATATTAATGTCACAGAGCACTTCAAACCCGAATCCACCTGCCAGGAGGACACAGCAGGGGCCCAAGCACTTCCTCTCGACATATTAAAAAGCAAGCTTACATTCTTCCAGTCTTAAATCTACCCTATTTCCTCTACAACCAATTAAGGTGCCACATTTACTAAGTCATCCATGCCAGAAACCTGCAAGTCATTCCTGACTCATTTCCTCATCATCTTCTGTATCTCACATCTGTGCCCTTTCCAAAGGACAGCGGTAACACAAGAATTCCGGTATACGCTTCATCAGGAGAGCTGGTTCCACAGTGTCCTCCGGCCTAGGCTGAAGGACCTCTACTGGAAACTCCTTTCACATAGCAGACTTTTCTGTAAGCTCTTATCTTTATTTCGAACTCCATGTCCTTGAGAATTATTGCCTATACTTATTACTAACATTTTCTTCATAGAACTTGTCATTATAATTATTTCAGCAGTTACTTGCTTAAAATCCATCTCCTTGTTTCATTAAAGGTTCATATATGTAACATATCTGACTTTTACACCTAGAGATTCTCAGTAAATGCTGAAAATGTATGTATAACCTTCCACCAATTGTCTGTTTAACTAGTGAGCTTATGCTCTTCATTTGATTTCAGTTGTTATTTGGTTCTATAATTTGTATTTCTCTTTTAGAAACTTTGCATTTGCTTTGAAAGAATTTGTCACAGATGATTGAAGAATTCTCATGATGGCTGCTTTAAAATATTTTTCAGATAATTCCCACATCAGATTCAACTTTCTGAGTCTTGGAGGTACTTTTTCTGATTAGACTACCTAGTACCATGGGGCCTCTACCAGCCCTGCTGGTGCTACTTGAAGGGACTAAACGAGATCCCTGGGAAGAGGACAGGATCACTTTCAGTGGGAGAAGATATGAGGCCAAATTGCTTGCTCCTGGATCCCCAAGTCTCTGAATGGGTAAGGACAGTCTCCTACAAAGACAGAGCATCTCAGACCAGCTGCCTGCTATCACTGAATCTCTCCTACCACTTCAACACATTCCACTTCATATCTCTCAGTAAAGAGGGGATTCTCAGTGCCAGAAAGGAGCACTTCTCACCACTGCTTATTTCTACTGGGGATCCCAACTGATCCCCTATGGGTAATGTGAGCCTCCTCTGTGATCAGAGATACCTCTACTCTTTCTTGGGTAGTGGGGAGAAGGCAACATGGGTTGCCTCCCTTCTCACTCTGGTGATTGCAAAATGCCATATCTAGATGACATCTTCTATGGAATGAGGGACAGAATTGTGAGACACCTGGCCTCTTTCTGCTCCTCAAATTCTGAGGTCTCAAACCAATTTGCCTTCTCAGCACCTTTCAAATTTATCCTTGTATTGCACCATGTACCATTTCAAAGTTTATGCAAACATGATTCCCACTTAAAATCTGTAATAAGAATAACGAAGGCAACACTAAATTATCAACCAAAGACTTGGTCCAGCCTAATGTGTCAGGCATTTTTTTCTTTGCTCTTTGACCCTATGCATGGGTGAATAAAAGGCTTTCAATGCATACTAAAAAGTGATGAGAATAATTAGCTTCTTGTATATCAATTTTAAAAACAGGTATAGTGGCCTTGGAATTTCTTTCCTGAACTTTTTGTAAAATAGCAAGATGATTGTGAACAGCAAGCAAGATAAACTTTTAAAAGTCTGTAGTATGAAAAAGTAAAACAATTTTAAATTACCAACTACACACTTGATCCAGAGTAATGTTTCAGAGAAGTTTCTCAAGGCTCTATGACTCTACGTATAGGGGAACAACAGGCTTTCAACACTCACCAAAAGTTGAGAAAGGGAATTAATTTCATGCATACCAATATTGCAAATGGGTGGAGTGACCTCAGTTCTTTCTTGAGAATTGGAAATACAGCAAAAGACAGTTGATTGTGAACTCAGAACAACCATTTTTAATTATCAACCAGAAAAGGAGACAAAAAGCCCAAAATTTATAGTTGTACTCATCAAGGAGGAATAGAGGAATAGCATCTTATCTGGACTCGAACTCTTACCATTGCTTTCGTTAAATACCTCACAATTTTCCAGTTTTGAGAATAGGTCTCAAATATTATTGCACATGCTGGTCCTCTCAAGAACATAATGTGTGTTTCTAGCGTCAGTGTCCCTGGTATTCTGTTCTCTAGTTCCTGATATTGACCACAGATCTCCAACATACTATTCAAGACATGGTGAGAAGTTCATTTTGGTCAGAAATTCACTGTTCCAAATGAATCAGGGCCTAAATGTTAGGCACTGCCTATAGATGCGCTCTGGCTTTGCATCAACTTCAACTGAACTGTACTAACTTAGGCATGCGCTCCTAATCTTCCAGGCTGAATGAGACTCTACACACTTCCATTTACTGTGATTTACAAAGTGCCAGCACTTTTATAGGTGGTAATAATAAAAGCAGAAAGAAAAAAAGACTTGGCTGTCATTAAGCCCATACATAGAAAAGTAGCAAACCTACAAACATTTCACCTAATAAGTGGGTATTAAGAGGGAAATGACGTGAGGAACCAGAGCATGGCTGCAGGACGTGCCGCTCCACATTTCAAATGATCAGGAAAGACCTCTTTGAAAAGATGCTAACTGGGTGAGCTGAGTAGCTATGGAAGAGCAGGTAACTCCAGAAAGATACATTCAAAGTCATTAGTGGACAAAATATGAGGCCAGCGTGGCTATAAGAGGGTACTTCAGAAGAGACTGGCAGGAAGTGATTTTGGAGAGTAATCGTTTGCCTCCACAAGGCAGACTTTATCCAGTTCCATTCGGCGACACATGTCTATACTGAGATATTTTAATTTTGGTGTTTCCAGTGGTTCTCAATCTTTTCTGTTAATTGTATAACAGTCCATGAATTTTGAGCTAGTAGTTCTAAAGTGGAGCCCAGTGATGCATATTTTTATGTTATCCATGGATAATTCTAATGCACGAACTACTTTAATAATAATTGCCCTTGACATGAGCTGTCCAGAGAAATAAATATTAGCCACATGAGCTAGTGTCAGTAAGGAACTGAACTTTATTTTATTTACTACTTTAACATACATTTAGAGTTGGCATTGGAACCCGTCTAAGTCTACTTGGAATGGTTTTGAGTATGTAGATCAATTTTTTCAACTATAAATTTATAAAATTTAAATGTAGGTCAAGCACTGCAATGAAAACTTAACATCCATATTTAGATGTTCTATAGGAACAGAATACACACCAGATTTCAAATATTTAGCAGCAAAAACGGGCAAATCTCATTGACAATTTTTGCATTGCTGATATTACAAAAGTGATAATTTGGGCATAAGGAACTTAAAAAATATATTTTAAGGTATATGTTATTGATATGAACCCTTTTTTTTGGCCCTGGGTATCAAACTCAGGATCTTGCACTTGCCAGGCAAGTGCTTATGCAGTTGAGCTATCTCCCCAACAATGTTGTTGAAATAATGCATGAAGATTAATTTTACCTATTTAATTTACATACTAAAAAAGTTAAATGACGTAAACAGCTGCCATATGTCTGCTACGCATCAGTGCCTTAAATTAAGTTATGTTTATCTCCATCCTTACACAGAATTTCCTCAAACAAAAGTGTGAGGCAGGAGAAATAGTGAGGAATGCCAACATTGTTAGCAGTTTTCCTCAGCTAGTTGAGTAATGAGGTATATGGTATCAGTTCACAATGGGACCATTTTTAGAACTAATCCTCTGAGAAACTATCCAATTCCTTGATCTTTGCAAGAACTCAGTTTCTCATTAGTTTTCTCGGTACTGTGCTTCTCATTTAGCAAATAGTATTACTATTGAATTATTGCTGCAAACTAATATGGGGAGATGATCAACTTCAAAGGCCATTCCTTAGCTCAGTACAATGTAACAGAATTCCATGAGTTGGGTGATTTAAACAACAGCCACTTATTTCTCACATTTGCGGAGGCTAAGACCTTGAGGATCATTGGGCTGCATAATCCAGTAATTAATGATGCAGTGCCTTGGTTTGATACTCTTTTTTGATGTTGCACACTCAAATAGTAGAGAACACAGAATAAGGACCAGCTCTCTTCCTCTTCTTATAAAGTTCTAATTATCTTCCAAAGGCCCCATCTCCCAGTATCTTCATGTCAGGGCTTTAATAGATAATAGATGTTAGGGGAACACCAACACTCAGTCCACAGCAAACCATATGTCTGCTAACAACTTGTATTGGACTTCCACCTTATTTTCTATCTCTTCTGATATCCAGTGCTCTATCCAAGAGAGACAGCCCTTTTCAGGGTTTGCAAATTCTTAGAGATATCAAACAGCTTCACCAGGAGTGTTCTAATGCGGGAGCAAAACACTCCAGAGCTCACCCACCTGCAGCCTCTTCTGTTGGGCTCTTACACTCCAAGCCACTTATCCCCCTACCCTAACCAATGTCAAGGAGAAGACAACTGGTGACAGCTTCTGCATCCAGAACCAACTAAAATTACTCAAACTACTTGATCCTAAATTTGTTTTGTGGTTTACCTAGCTCACCTCATCTATTACAGCTCATGAAAGCCATAGTTAAGACCCTCGCCCACATTTACCCCTGGCCCATTAACTTCCTGATTAACTTCAATTCTTCCTTCCTTGGGTTTGCATTGTAGTGAATCCCCTCCTTTCTTGCAAGCTATCTTTTCTTTCTTTTCTTTGTGGTGGCAATAAGATGGTTATTCTTTTTCTTCCATAATCTTATTGATAAACAAATAGCAATGAGACAGTTTCAAATCAAATTGGTAGGACAGTTTCAATAATTAGCACATTGCATATATTCCTCCCAGTGGTTAATTGCTGTACAAGATGCGGACATGATATCCTATCTACAAACACCATTAGAACAAATCACTCTATTCATTAAGAGAATGTAACTATATATCTATCCCAACCACCTTGAATACACAGACACAAAATGGACATTCATCTGTATACCCTTTTTTTTTTAAGTTCCGTTATTTGAATATTATAGGTGTGTAAACTCAGCAAAATATTCTATAAGAGTCCAGTAGCCCATAATAGTATTGGGTCTTCCACTTGACTGGCAATGTCAGAAATTGTTGACCTGAGTCCCCTACAGTTCAACATAACAGCATGGCTTTACTTCTATTATTTCATTTTTATACTTTTCTGCTGGATGGTTAAGACCAAGCTATCTTTTCAGTAGTGGTCATCTCCTGACCTATTCATCTTCACACACCCAAGTAATAATAAAATCCACATTAAAAACATAACTTCTCATAAAATTTCTATCACTAGAACATTTTGCTAGTTAAAATATGTCAATGGCATCTTGGTCTAATTTTTCTTGATATGATATAATAAAGCTTTGAATTACTCATGCCAGGAAGTATGTTGCCTTGAATTTTATTTGATTTTTACAACATTTATTTTCACTCTAGACTTTGAGATTTGGGAAATTTTGGACCATTCCTCCATAAGCTTTCAAATCCTAGAGGTTCAAATGGATAAGATGAAATACAAGCTACTTAAGCAGACAAATTATGTAACTACCAATTTCATTGATGTATTTGATTTATTTTAATCCTAGCTCCCTGATTTACTGCAAAAAATGAAAATTAACTCCACATTTGACCATTTTAGTTATTTAAGTTAACATTGACTCAAACAACCAATTACTATGATTAAGGTTTACCAGCAACATCTTCATGCTTTAAACATAAATAACTTTGCAACTAATAGGGTATATTCCAGCTATTCAACTGCATTGTGCTACAACAGAGAAAATCACTTCAAAACAACAAAAAAGTCTTATTACTGAATATCCTAAAATTTCTGGAGTTTTTATTCGCAGTATTTTTTGATGCATAACTAACAGTCTTGTAAATAAGCTTATTGATCTTTGGGAAAGCAACCTAGACTCTAATGCTGGGCATTTAAACATTCCCCTAAATCCACAAGAAATCATAAATTGGATATTTGGAAGGTGACTGGATGACAGGGCCATTCTAGATTACTTGCTGTTGGGAAGTGAGGCTAAACCAGAGGAATTGGGACCTCAGGGGCTAGGCTGGGTGGGTGTGACCGTCCCCCTCCCAGCTCCTTCTGTCATTCTTGCCTGCGTCCCAAAACCCATCTGGGCTGCACAGTTCTCTTCCATCCTGGTTCTTCCACCATTTTCCTTTTGCCCTGGAGCTGGTGAACTATGGACTAAAACCTCTACTTTTTTTAAGAGTAGAATGTATTTATTGGGGGAGAGAAAATTTCTGTCTGAGAGAGGGACAGAAAGAGAGACCCCAGTGGGTTGCCAAGGAATCTATCTTTGCCAGCACAGCATATCTAGGCATTTTTATAGAGCAAATCCATGACATGAGGTGGATCTAAGGTAGAAAACAAAGGAACTTGCAAGAATGGAGCTCAGTGGCACAGTGCCTACATAGCGATCTCAAGATCCTGAGTTCAAATCACAGTATCAAAACAAACAAATAAAACATCTACTTTTTCTTTTCTTTTTTTTTTTATTTTTGTTTCTGTATTTTAGTGAAGGGTCTACAGGGTGTTCAGGGGTCTCACTACTAGATCGGACTTGTAGTAATCCGCCTGTTTACAGCCTCCCAAGTGCTGGGATTACAGGCGTGCGCCAACAAGCCCAGTCTCAATCACCCTCTCAGCATGCCCCAGGGCACAGCACGGCAGGCCTGGGGATTGAACCCCCAGGCCCCGAAGCCTGCTTGCAGGCACTTTAATCTGCTGAGCTATTTGGCCAGCCCTAAAATGTCTACTTTGGACTGAACTAAAATAAGCCCTTCTTCCACTATGTTGTGGTGTTAGGCATTTTGTCCCACCAAAGAAGAACGTGACTAAGACAGACACCTTAGTGAATGTGATTTTAAAACTTTTCTTTCATAAGAAAAATAGTGCACAGAGGCTAGGGAGATAGCTCTGCAGCCTAAGCGCCTGCCTAGCAACAGCAAGGACCTGGATTTGATCCCCTGTACTACATGCTGTGCTGGCCCTGGAACCCCAGGTGCATTGTGCTGGCCACTGAAACCAAATGTGGTGGTTCATGCCTGTAATTCCAGTGCTGGGGAGGCTGAGACAGGAGGATCACTATGAGTCTAAACTGTATAGTGAGACCTTGTATCAAAAAAAAAAGAAAAAAAGGAAAGAAAGTGCATAAACTCACATGAGTATAATAATCTGTAGTGGACACACTTCATGTATTCTGCAGATTGTGAGGTCCACTTCTGAAATCCATAAGGTTATTTTTCTCAGGTTAAAAATCCTTGTCGTAAACATAAGACAAGTTAAATTTCTGATAATCAAAGCAAAATGTTTTTCCTTCTTAGAACATAGTACTAAATTAACATATTAGACTGCACAAATATTAAAGCACTGGTATACACACACGTGCATAATCACACACACACTAACACTCACACACATACACCCTGATTGAAGATATGCCTTGGAAAGATTCTTCTGTAGAGTCTTCTACCTTTTGCAAACTTCAAAAACTTTT
>NW_004524846.1:477907-485793 GCF_000260255.1 Octodon degus | reverse complement strand
TATATACTTTTTTAAGTTAAGTCCTTTAAAACTATACATTATAAAATTATGAAGCCTTATACATACTGTTTTAAAAGTATAAGTACAAGGGTGATCAGGAGTCCTCTTTGATTAGTGTTTCTATCAGGTATGATAAAAAATACACAGAACTTTGGTGCACCCGTAGGGGCCTATCTGACCATCACAGAATGCAGGTGGACACTGGACAGGGACCTGGTGAGTCTGATCTATACCCACCACCTGTGCAAAAGCTTTTCTGAGCTCAACCCCAACACATACCAGTCAAAGGAGCCCTCATGAGTCCTATCCTGCCCAACCACTGTTGCAAAAACCTTGTTGACCCATGTCCCACTCCACTCCACCACTTCTGAGTATGAGTGAACATTGGGACCTTCCAAAATGCCAAATCAAAGGAGCAAAAAGCAATCTCAGACCTTCAACCCACCCAGAATAACTCCAGGACACAAGGACATAGAATAACTTGGAAATCACACACCCAATATTTCTGAAGTAAAGAAACATCTCCCATCCAGCTACAGAAGAAATCAAATCAACACTAATCTTTCAGGTAAAAAAAGAAATGACAACAATCATAAAAGGATCTCTCAACACATCTAAAGGAGACATAGGTTTAAAAAACAAAATATAGAAATGATGGAAACATTGAATGAATAACATAAGAAAGATTTAGAACCCATGAAACAAATTCACACAGATAGCCAGGAAATCAAGAATTCCATTGAAAGCTAGCAAAACTGCTTGAATATAACTTGAGATAGTCTTTGAGTCCTTGAAGACAACATTGTAACTAGTGATTGTGAAAGGAAAGATATCTTAAAACTAACAATGAACTGGAAATTAACAATTCAGCAGCTATGAGATGATGTAATGAAAAAAATATAAGACTAATAGGTGTCAATTTAAGAGCAGGAGTCAGCACAAATGACATAAAAAGATTATTTGCAGAAGCAGTACCAGAAAATTTCCAAAGCACAGGAAAATGATCTGAATACAGAGAAGTGAGGCATATGTAAGTCTAATTAGCCATAATCAAAATAAATATACACATCACTAGACATAATAATCAAGATTTCAGAAATTCAGCAAAAGAACAGAATATTAGAAGCTGTTAAAGAAAAGAAACAGAACACCTACAGTGGAAAACACAACAGAATCAGAAGATTTTTCAACACAAACCATAAAATCAAGAAGAGCTTTGAGTGAAGTATTTTGGGTCCTGAAAGAAAACAATTTCCAACCCAGACTGGTATACACTGTAAAACTATCTACCACATTTAATGGAGAGATAAGATACTTCCATGACAAAGAACAACAGTAGACATTCATGACTACCAAACTAACCCTACAAAGAGGACTGACAGATATTCTAGAAAGAGACAGAAATTACCAGAACTCTAAGAAGAACAGAAAGGAACCACCAAACAAAGTAAGCAATTAAGCAAGGGGAAAACCAGGGAACCTACAGCAGAAAAATAGCGTAGCAAAGGTAAACCAATACATATCAGTTATAACCATCAATGTTTATGGGCTCAATTCACCAATCAAAAGAAGCAGACTGGCAGAGTGGATCAAGAAACAAAACCCAACAATATGCTATATACAAGAAACATACTTAACTCAAAAGAAAATTCATAGACCCAAGCCAAAAGATGGGAAACAATACTCCAGGTAACATGAACCCAGAAAAATCAGGGGTAGCTTTTCTCATTGCTGACAATGTCAACTTCAAACCAAGAATTATTAAAACAGCTAAAGAAGGTCATTACGTACTTGCTAGGAGAAACTATAAGAGGAGGAGATAACAATCATAAATATATGCATCCAATGTAGGAGCACCAACTTGTATAAGACAAATTTTAACAGACATGAAAATCAAATGAACAATAATACAATTATAATGGAGAACCTTAACACCCCACTTTCACAGAACTAAAACAAACTTGCGAATAAATGAACTTAGTAGAACTTTACAGAGTGCTTCACCCTGCAGTGTCAGAATACAAACTCTTTTCAGCTGTACTTGGGACATTCTCCAAATTAGACTATATACTAGCACATATACAGACCATGCTTAAGTAAATGCCAAGAAATTGGAATTAGCCCTCGCATATTACATGACTATAGTGCAATGAAACTAAATTATTGAAAAAAGAAATCACAAAAACTACACAAACAAATGCAAATTAAATCTTAACCTCCTGAACAATCAATGGGTCACAGAAAAAATTAAGAAGAAATTAAATAATATTTACAACTGAAGGAAAATACAGATACAATTTAACAGAACCTGTGGGATGCAATGAAAACTGTCTTAAAGGAGAAATTTATAGTACTGAATTCTCACATCAGGAAAACATAAGAAGCCCAAATAAATAATCTTACAGTGTACCTTAAGCTCATAGAAAAAAACAAGTCAATCACAAAGCACAAAGAGGACAGGAAATTATAAAAATCAGAGCAGAAATATATGCAATGGAGTTGAAAAAATACAAAGAATTAATGAATCAAAGAATTGGTTCTTTGAAAGAATGAATAAATTGATAAACCCTTAGCCAAACTTATCAAGAAGGAAATGAAAGATAATTTGAATAATTGTACTGAAGATTTCTGCTGGTATTTTTAAAGGAACAGTTAATGCTTAAAATTGTTTTTTTATTTGCATTTTTCTTATTTTTAATTTCATACAACATTTTTCTTGTTGTTGTTTTGTTTGTTACTTTTACCAATTTTACATGCTTATATCTGGTAACCTAGACAACTGATTTGAAGATAACATCATGCAATAAAGAAACCATTGATGAATGCCTATTACTTTGTTCAGTGAAATTTTGTATCATTTCTAATGCTTCTAATGCTTTTTTTGCTATTTTGTATTCTTTAAAATATAAAAAAATAGGGGCCAGGGAGATGTATAGTAGAATAAGTGCTTCCCTGGCAAGCACAAGGGCCTGAGTTCAATCCCTGGTTCCACCAAAAGAAAATCATAATAATAATAATAATTAAAAATTAAAAAAATCAAATTCATGCAATAAGGAATGAAAAGGGTGAAATTACTACAGACCCTACAGATACTCAGAAGCTCATCAATACCTCTCTCTACAAACCCTATACTCCCAGGATAGAAACCACAGAAGAAATGAATAGATTCCTAGATATAAATGAATTGCCAAAACTGAATCAAAAGATTTAAAAATTCTGAATAACCCAGGAATAATGAATGAACTTGAAAATATAAACACCATATCAACAAAAAAAAAAGCCTGACTTCTTATGGATTCACAGCTGAATTCTACAAGAAATTTATAGAAGATTTAATGCTGTTTTGCCAATCTTTGAAAACTGTTCAATGAAATTGAAAGGGAAGCAGTTCTCCCAAACTCATTCTTGGAGGCAATTATTACCTGATAGCAAAACCAGAAAAAGACCCTTCCAAAAGAGCACCACAGGGCAATCTTCCTAATGAATATAGATGCAAAAATTCTTGATGAAATACTATTAAACAGACTGCAGCCAATCATCAAGATGATTATATATGAGAAACAACTGGGATTCGTCCCAGGAATACCCAATAGACGCAAATCCATAAATATAATACATCACATTAACAGAACCAAAGACAAAACTCACACAAACATCTCAATAGTTGCATTAAAAGCTTTTGACAAAGTCCAACACTCATTCATGATAAAAACCCTACAAAAAATTGGAATAGATGGTCATTACCTCAATATGATAAAAATCTTCTATGCCAAACCAGTATCTAACATTATACTAAATGGACAAAAACTGAAAGCCTTCACCTTAAAATCAGGAATAAGACAAGGGTGTCCACTGTCATCACTCCTATGCAAGATAGTTCTGGAAAAATTAGGCAGAACAATTAGGCAAAAAAGATAAATAAAAGGAATAATGATTGAAAATAAGTAAAATTATCATTATTTGCAAATGACATGATATTGTATGTAGAAGACCCAATAAGCTCTACAAAGAGACTTGTAGATTTAATAACCAAATTCAACACACCCAATTTAGTAGCATTTATGTACACAAATAACAAATACGCTGAGAAATTAGTGAAACCAAATTTTATATATATATATATATATATATATATATATATATATATATATATATTCCAAATAATATATCAAACATGAAATACTTAGGAATCAATCTTACAACAGAAGTAAAAGATTTATATAGTGAAAATTATAGTACTTTGAGGGAAGAGATTAAAGAGGATCTCAGAAAATGAAAAGATATTCCTTGCTCCTGGATATGAAGAACAAACATTGTAAAAATGGCTATATTCATGAAATTGTTACATAAATTCAATGCAATCCCAATTAAAATGCCTTTAGTATACCTCAGAGATCTAGAAAAAATTCCTAAAATTCATCTGTAGCCAGAAGATACACAGAATACGAAAAGCAATCCTTGGTAACAAAGGTAATGCAAGAGGCATCATACTCCCTGACTTGAAATTATACAACAAAGCTACTGTGATAAAATCAGCATGGCACTGGCAAAAAGACCTGGGAATCAGTAGAATAGGTTAGAGATACAGGCACAACTACAAATACATGAAGCCATCATATCTTTGACAAAAGTTCCAAACATGTTCACTGGAAGAAAGATAGTCTGTTGAATAAATGGTGTTGGAAAAACTGGCTTTCTATATGCCAAAGGCTTAAAATAGACACATGTCTATCACCAATCACTACACTACGGTCAAAATGGATCAAAGATTGTTATATTTAAACAAAAGAGTTAGAAACACTAACTCTTTTGGAGGAAAAATTAAATAGAAATCTTAAAGACATAAGGGAAGGAAGAGAGTTCATGAACAAAAACAGAAGTGCCCAGGCAATACTTCAAAGAATCAGAAACTGGGATCTCATCTTTTTGAAAACTTTCTGCACTTCAAAAGAAATCTCCAACAGAGTAAAAAAAAATCCTCAACTGGGAAAAAAATTATATCCAACTTTCCCTCTGACAAAGGATTTCTATCTAGAACATAAAAAGAATAAAATAAATGAACTCCCCAAAATTTAAATACTCAATCCAAAAATGGGTATCTCAGATAAATACATACTTCTCAGACGGAGAAATACAAATGACAAATAAATATGTGACAATTTTTTTAATGTATTTAGTACAGGATCTACAGGGTCTCACTACACAGATCGGTCTCGCAGTGATTCCATATTCATAAAATGCTGGGATTCACAGGCGTGTACCACCATGCCCAGCCTCAGTTTTCCTCTACATGCCCTGAAGGCAGGGCCAGCACAGCAAGCCAGGGATTGAACCCCAATCCCTGTGCCTTCCTAAGCAGGAGCTTTAATCTACTGAGCTAACTGGCCAGCTCTGACAGAATATTTTTGAGACTATAATTTCTGATCTTACATACCTGCCTCAAATAGGTTTTCATTGTAATGCAAAGTAAAAGTCTATTAATGATATTTTTAAAAGATGAAAGTCCAGAGTAAGAAATTATTTATGCCTTATTTTCTAATAAAATATATTTCTAAATGTCAATAAGTGTTAAAGTACACGATAATTAAAAAGTCTATTTTCTAGAAAATGTTTCATAATGAATATAATTGAGTATAGAAAACAGTGAAAACAAGAGACAGAAATGACCATTTGTTCTGGGGTGGTGCAGGACTATGCAAAAGAATGGTGTCTAAGAGGCTTTGTGTTGCAGGCAATATGAAGGGATTGGAGAAAGCTTACAGGCCAGTTCAGATTCAATGCTCTGCAAAACTGTGCAGGATGCTTTGCTCAGAGAATACACTTCTGATTCATCATTATTGCACTAATATCTTGATGGATGAAATGCTGCCTCATGAGATAAGCGAACTATACTGGTCCCTGGAAAGGCACTGGTGTCCCTCAGTGAGTGCCCGCATGCACTCACTATAAGCCATAAGGTTATGTATATTTACAATTTTCTTGCAAGGGTTTATTCTCTACGTGACTATTGTTTTGGTAAACTATCCTATGCACTCTAACTAATTATAAATTTATTAATAGGAAAGAAGCTTAAACTAGAAAAATTAACAACATGACATGTCATCATCATATTATTTGCATACTAAAACCTTTAAGTCAGAAAACCAACCTTTTTACCAAGACCTCTATACATTTCATTTGAAACAAAGATTATCACTCATTGTACAATCTGAGGTACAGGATCTCAGGATAAATCCTGAGGGGATTTCACTGAGCTTATCAGACCCAAAAGCTACAACTCTTGTTGCATAGGTCTTGCTTTACCTTGGTCTTAACCATCCAGAAGAAAAGTATAAAAATGAAGTATAAGAAGTAAAGCCATGCTGTTATGTTGAGCTGTAGGGGACTCGGGCCAACAATTTCTGACATTGCCAGTTAAACATAAGACCCAATGCTATTATGGTCTACTGGACTCTTTTAGAACATTTTGCTGAGTTTACACACCTATAATATTCATATAATGGAGCTAAACAAAAAAAGGGGATACAGATGAATGTCCATTTTGTATCTTTGTATTCATAATGGTTAGAATAGATACATAGTTACATTCTCTTAATGAATAGAGGGATTTGTTGTAATAGTGTTTGTAAATAGAATATTACGTCTGCATCTTGTACAGCAATTAACCACTAAGAAGAATGTATGCAATGTGTTAATTATTGAAACTGTCCTACCAATTTGGTTTGAAACTGTCTCATTGCTATTTGTTTCTCAATAAAATTATGGGGGGAAAAGCCCCTAATACCTTAGTATTTCTCCAAGGCCTGATTTTTCCTACTTGCCACCTTGTTTCACAGCTGACAAGAGGTGTGAACATGACACAGATCCAACTAGAATTATTTTTTTGTAAATTTAAAGTTAGTTAAAAATATGTAGAAGATAGTTGTTAACACTGCACTTGTAAATTGCTTGGAGGTGATAACATATGAGGGAGCAGATGTTGACCTCTGCACAGAGTGCCCTCCCAGACAGATTGATGTTTAGTGCCTTAGTCCATTTTGTGCACCTCCACAAAATACCCCAAACTAGTGATTCACATGGAACAGGTATTTATTGACTGACTTGCAGGCTGCAAAACCCAAGTCCAAGAGGCCATCATCTGGCCAAAGTCTTGTTACTGCCTCATTCCAGTTAGGAGGTCAAAGTGAGAGCAACAGAGACCAAGACATAAGTTCAAGCCCCAAGCCCTCATGTAATTAGCACTCATGTAGGAGGAGCTCAGTGATCTAAAAAGCTCCAATTAGATCCCATGTTTCAGTACTGCTACCTTGGGAATTAAGTTTCCAACACAATCTTTTTGGGGGTCACAATCTAATCAGCAGAGCATGTGTATTTGAATTCCTAATAGATATAAAAGGTCTTAGGGGAATGTTCTGATATCTACATTTGCCATATGTTCTTTTTATAATTAAAGACATGCAGGCCCCAAACTTCTCCTCCAACATCGAAGGAGATCATTAAGAAACCCTTCTGTGACTGACATCAGCTGGGACAAAAGAAGCAACACTTTACAAAGAAAGACCTATTCTGCAATCAAGTGTAAGTTTTTTCACAAATCTCACCTGACTAGATCAGATGATATGCTAGCATTTGTCTCTTCTTTCTAAGAAATCATGTAACTGAAAATCAACCTAGGATAAACAATGCAACAGCCTTTAACTGGTCATCCACTTCTGTGTTCATTCTCTAACCTGTACTCCACCAGCTACAATTGCATTTCTTTCAATCATATAAATCAAATATGTTCCCCTTCTTAGAAATTTTTATGATTTTTCATAAACACAGGATATAGTATAAATTCCTTGATATAATATACAAGGATTTCATGAGATGAATAGTGGCTCCTT
>NW_004524846.1:459255-477336 GCF_000260255.1 Octodon degus | reverse complement strand
TTAATCAATAGAAAATTATACATGCTCATTAGCTACAATGTGATATATGTATATATGTATATGTATATGTATGCAAAGTAAATGTATTGAGTCAAGTAACATATCTATCATCTCACTTGTTTTTCATGAGAAGATAGCAATTTATTCTCTTAGGAATTTTTAAAATGTCATTATTAACTAGAGCCACACTGTATTGTCAAAAAATCTTACAAATTTATTTTTCCTGTCTAATTGATACTTTAAGCCCTTTACCAACATTTCCCTCTTCCCTTCCCAACTTCACCCTCTGGTAATTGCCATCCTTCTTTCTTTTTCATGAGTTTGGCTTCATTAGAGTTTACATAAGAGTGTGCTTGGTTCTTCCCACCTAGCGTAATATCCTTCTGACCCACTTTGAGTTATTTTTTGCACATAGTCTGAGCTAAGGCTATGGTGTAATTCTGCCTGGGATATCTATCTTTCCCAACAGCTTAATCATAAGGCTGTATACTTTGCATTGTGTGGTTTTTTTAGCACTTTTGAAAAAATTAGGTTCATTTACTGTGTAGATTCATTTCTTGGCTTTCTATCATTTCATTAATTGGTACGTTTGCTTTTGTGACAATACCATACTTATTTGATTGCAATAGCTTTATAAGATCTTTTATAAGCCCCAAAGTGTGCTGCCTCCGTCTTTATTCTCTTTTGCTCAAGATTACCTTGGCTTTTTTAATTTCTTCGTGTGATTATCCAGCATGTAGAAAACAAAATGAAGAAAGCCTTCAGGAAATTTATGGGACCCCCTTCAAGAAATGTACTATTCACATAAGAGATGTAATAATAGATGAGAGAAATAGAGCTAGAAAAAAGACAATGAGGACAAAATGAAATGATGATGAAAAATTTCCAGGCCTGAATAAAAATGCCAACATTCAGGTCATAAAGCTCAGAGGTTTCCAGTCAAAAGCAACCCAAAGAGAGGTTCACCAAGAGGTATCATAATCAAGCTTTCAGAAACCAAAGACAATACAATAGTTCTGAAAGTAACAAGAGATAATACATTCATCACTGAGAAGGAAGTGCCCTAACGCTATCACAATGCATCTCAGCTACCTGGCACACCAGGAGAGGTGAAATGATAATGTATTCAAAGCATAAAGAAAAAAGGAAATGACCAACTAACAAGGCTACTTCCAACGGAGCAATCCTTCTGAAAAGAGGGGAAAATGGAGTAGGCGAGACAAGCCACGCATTCTAACAATTGCTAAACAGAGTTAAGTAAGGTGAAATGAATAATTAGTAATTAATAACACAAATCATAGGAAAGTAAAAATTCAATGTATAAATAATATACAGTGATATTTAGACTATTCTAGCATTACTAAAGTGATAGAAAAGGTAACTGTACCTCTAACCTAAAGGTTAAAAGACAAAATTATTTAAAACTAAAGTTGGATTGTTAGCATCAAGTTAAAGCAAGATCTATATAACTAAAAATGTAACTTTTGCATCCAATAAGGTCAGTCAGATCCCCTCAGGATTTACCCTGGAACCATGTGGATCTTTTGTCAGTGTCAGCCATCTGAATGAGTCATGGCCATTGCTTGACCAATTTGCTCCTGTGAAAGCCTGAGGTAATTTTTTTCTCTCTATGTGACTCTCCTTAGGCACGCTATACATTGTCAATCACTTTCCTCTGTGGCCCCATAATCTCCTTGATCAGAAAATTTGGGATACCACTTAGTTGCAGGATGTCACAGTAGGGGTACTCTTATGTCCTGAATCCTCACTGACCTTAACTACCCAACAGAAAAGTGTAACCACAAGGTATAAAAAGTAATGCCATATTCATATGTTGAGCTGAAAAGGCTCAAGGCAACAACTTCGGACAATTGCCAGTTGTGCTGATAATTCACTACTATTATGGACTATTGGGCTACATTGGGTTATTTTGTTGAATCTAAATATCGACAGTCTTTGGACTGGCACCAAGTATGAAAAAGTCCTTCAAAGACTTCTCCAAATACAGCTTCTCTAACAACAGTGGAACACTCATCTCTGACAAAACAAAACAAAAAAGGGGAATATAAATAAAGGACAATTTTGTTGTGAAAAAAGAAATATATATGTATATACAAGATAGTTAGGATAGATACACAGCTATTTTCTCTTTGCTCAATGAGAAGAAAGGTTTGTGCTAATATTTTTTAGGCAAGATATCATGTCTGCCTCTCGTCCTCTGAATAACTACTACAAAGACAATATGCAATGTATTAATTAATGTAGCTGTACTACTAACCTGTTTTGAAACTGTTTCATTGCTATTTTATCTTTTTTCTCATTAAAATGAATAAACAAATAAATAAATTGACCACATGTGCTTTGCAATTAAAAAAACCTAAAGCTGTAATAAATTGTTAACAAATACAAATTATAAAAATACACAAATTTGACAATATAAAATATAGAGACAGGAGAAATTAAGCATAGAGTTTTTGTATGTCACTTGAACTTTTATTTTGGGGGAATCATTTTGAGACAGGATCTCACTATGTAGTACAGGCTGGCCTATAAGAGATGATTTCAGCATAATCCCCTATTCATCTTTGAAGTAGGAAAGACAAAGGCAGAAAGCATTTTAGTTTGACCCCTGCCTGAAGTATTTGCATAGAAGACATCTGGGCCAAGCCACCTTCCCTCTTAGCCTTGCCTAAGTTACTCCATTCCTCACTCCTTGCCCTGCCCTGCCAACCTTCACAAACATGTAGGAGATAAGGAGAGAGCAGACCAATTAAGGGCAATAAGATCCAGACCATTTGCCCATGCTTAGCCATAAAGTCCTTTGCCTGAGACCTCACACCGATAGGATGTAGGGGATACCACATTCTTGTGTGATCACCATAATAACAAAGAAGCTATTTAAGCTGGTAGGGAACAAAGAACTGAGCTTTTGTGCTTTCCAATTTGTAAAGTGAAAACACATTGGTCACTAGCTAATTAATAACATCTCTGTAATTCCTATAATTTGGTCTCCCGTGGGCAATATATCCAATCCCAGCTATTAAAGCCTTGAACATACTATGTAGCCCAGGCTGGCTTCAAACTCAAAGCAATCCTCCTGCTTTAGCAGCCCAAAATCCTGGGATTACAGGCATGTGCCACCATACCCAGTATATATCACTTAAATTCTAAGTGACTTAAAATAGTCTATTAGTATATAATTTTTAATGCAGTTACAGTAAAAACTTACAGTAGACAAATACATAAAAAGAACAGATAAAGCATGGCGTAACAGAAAACTGTCAAACCACAAATGAAGACAGCAAGCAAGAAAGAGAATTTAAATTAGGAAAAAAAAACTCCAAATGGGTCTGATGCTCAATAAAATTTGAGAATCACTGCCTTAGCATGACATTAGTCATGTATTAGTGTATCACTGACACACATAATGGAAGCTCAATGAACAGTGTCTAACCCAGTGGGAGGGTGTATTTTCTCAGTACAGATGCTAAAAATGTTATGAGGATTTAAATTCTGTCTATATTCCTGTTCCACCAGTCTTAAAATGTAGTATTTCCCTTCTTGATCACAAATGACTATGTGGCAGTTAAGTCTTTCTTTTTGTTAGTGAAACAACATATCCCAAAAAATCACATGAACTTCCAGTGACAACGGAGAACTGTACTGCATAGCTTTCCTTGGTTGCAAAGGCTCTTTGAGAAGCTAATTTCCAGCTGGATATTTTATTGATTTTTCCAAAAGTAGGATTCTGATAGTAAGATAATTTGAGGAGGGGAGTAACATGCTTTCTTTAGGCTAAAATAGTTCATTTCTCTCATACCAAGAAGAAAATATGGACGCAGCTTGGTTAAGAACCTTCTAATTTTTTTCTTTCCTTATGAAAAATGTAACCACTGCTTAGTCCTTAACTTCATCAATTAGCACCCATACAACTGACAATATTAGGCTTTCAAATTTACAAAATGATTTTATAAGGGCTTACCTAATATAACTGTTATATTTTTGAAACATATACTTAGTTAAGCAAGTACAAATTCACTACCCCCCAAAAAATAGATTAATTAATCAAAGGACAGAAAAAGGAATCTCAAACTGAATTCCTGAAAATATGCATCCTCAGCTCACAGGTTGAGGTCTATGATTTGAATTCCTTGGACAGTGAATTATCATAGTGTTGCATGCTTCATCTCTCTTGGAAACCGGGCTATAAAGAGCTATGCAGTCAATGCAAACCAGTGTGTTTGGAAAACAACTCAAAGCACTTACTTATTTTTTGGTAAGTCCGTATATTTATATCCATACATAAAGCTTTTATTCTCAATAGGAGAGGCACAAGGATTCAAACTTTTGCTTATTTGAGCAGATTTTGACTAAGTGCATTTCACCAAACATTTGTTGTCATCAGATTACAATTTGAAATTATCATTACAATTACCATTTCTTCGAAAAGTTAGAGAAATAATTCATAGAACTATTCTGGTACCTGTCTATACACACAGCTCATTTTATAAACGGCTCAAATTTTTTGAAAGCTCAGAATTATGCAAGGATAATTGATAATCTATTGGAACTTCTTAATTGTCTTCAATTCTGTATGTGGTCTCTACCATCATTTGTAAGGTGTATTATTTATATCTTACTACACAGAAAGATAGGAAATAACACTTTCAAAGAAGCATTTGGAAGAAAAAAAAAAGAAGCATTTGGCCAAAATTTATAAATAAATAGAAAATAATCACACTTCTTGTAAGTGGAATGATTGCTGACACCATAAAATATTTATTTTAAGAACTGTATTTTTTTCTGCACATCTGTGTTGAGCTTTTAGACTAAGTGCACTTTTAAGGCTAGAATTTGGATCAACTTAAGAAGTCAGTAGCTGAGTAAATGGGTCACTGTAGTGAAATCACTTGGAAAATATCTTAGATTTCAAGACTTGCTGAAGAACTTTTAGAAGATTTTCTCAGTGGTAGGTCATTGTGGTATCTGAATGTAACAAATGGTATGATAGATTTTTTTTTAACTTTGAAAAGGATGGCTCTGAAAGAAATTCTACGTGTACACGATATAAGAAAAAAAGAAAATGTGAATAAATATTTAACTTATCTCGAGGCAAGCTAGTAAAAATAGCCAAACTCTATGGCCTTATATATATGAAATGGTAATAAGAATAATGAAAAATAAATAAATATGATATTTTAAAATGATAGTCACAAAAATTCCATATGGAAGAAAGAAAATTCACAGTCAAATAAAAGTTTGTAAGGTATGACAAAAGACTAATGTATTAAATGTGTCACTTCTGTGCTCACTTTGGCAGCACATATAGTAAATGTGTCACCTCAAATAATTTTAAGTTAGTACTATAATACAGGAAAGCAGCCCAAGAGAAAGATAAAAGGGGAATGAGGCAAAAATTCTAAGAAGAAATATAAATTACAAATATTTAATTATTCAATTCATTTAGAATTACATGTGACACATGAATTGCAACTAAATAGGTACGTTTTACATTGCTGCTGCAATACAGTGCCACAAAATTAATATCTTAAAACAATGTCAGTTCATTACCTTGTAGCACTGAGGTCTCGATGTGTGTCTCACTGGCTTAAATCAAGCTCTGACCACGGTTGCCTTCCTTTCCAGAAGCTGCATGTGTCCATTTGTTTACCTCTTTAGCTTCTGGGAATTACTCCCATTCCTGGACCCTTGTCTTCTTCCAGTGTCATCAAAGGCAGGGTGTCCATTGGCTTCTTCACTGCTGGGACTCCATTTCTGTCATCTGCAACTTAAAGGAGAAGTTTAGTTGGCTCATGGTTCCAGTCCTTGATCAGCAGACTCCAAGGCGGAGCCAGCATGGGGGTTAGAGGGGGGCAGCAGAGTGCTTGCTTAAGTCCATGTCTTGTAGATCCCTACAGCACATTTACATACACGCATATTCTTTATCAGGGACCAACGTCAGAGCCAGCAAGGCACAAGGCAAAACCCACTATTCTGAGTGGTTTTGCAGTTTATTAGTGGAAGTCCATGCTAGGTGAATGCTGTAATGAGAAACAGGACTGCAACTGGCAGGAATCTTCTACTTCAACAGTGTAAAGAATACTTCTGCAGATATAAAAACTGAGTTTTGAAGGAGGAGCCGAATATTAGTTCCCTTGAGCTGCATTAACAAAATACCACAGACTGTGTGCGTGGCTTAGATGACAGAAATTTTATTTTCAAACATGTTTAAAACCTAAAAAGCCCAAGATCAAAGTTGTAGCTGGACTCGGTTTTTGAAAAGTGCTTCTTTCCTGGCTTTCAGAAGGCTGCTTTTTCACTGTGTCCTCACGTGGACTTCCTTTGTATGCATGGATGAAAAAAAAAACAGAGAATCTTTTTTATTTATTTTTTGAAACAGGAATACCATGTGGCCTAGGCTAGCCTTGAACTCAGGGTACTCTTGCCTCAGCCTCCCAGTGCTGGGCTTATAAGTATGTACCACCACACCAGCTTTCTCTTCCTTTTCTTATAAGGTTACAGAGCCTAACACATTAGAGGATCAATCTTATAACATCATTTAACCTTAATTCCTTCACAGGGACCCTGTCTCCAAAGATAGTCATATTGGAAGTTAAGATTTCAATAGATGAACTTGACAGGAATGCAGTTTAGTCTACACCAGTGAGGAACAGAGCAAAGCAACAAGTGGGGGGTAAAATGAGAAGAAAAGGGTGCAGATGAGTTTCCAAAGATAGACAGGGACAGGGCTGTTGTGAGTTTGTAACTGAAGCAAAGATTTTTTTTAGGTGGTGCAGCTCAGTCCACCCTGGGGGCAGGGTTGGCGAGGCACGTGGTGTTGGGGATAAAACTGCGGTCTCAATGCTTGCCTAAGCTTGCCTGGGTAGACGTTTTAGTCTGCTGAGCTATCTTGCCAGCCCCAGAAGCAAATATTATTATCCTTAAAGCAACATGAAACTAACATAGAGATACTTTATAAAATAATGCTGTCTTAGAATGAAATAAGACTAGTCTGACATGCATTGCATATAACAAACTTCCCCAAAATTTAGTGGTTTAGAACAACATTTGTTTGATCACAAACTTATTGGATCAAGGATATGATTGTGATTTAACTGAGTTTTCTGATCTATCCCTTCCAAGGCTAAAATCAGGATAAGCATAGCAACAATCATCACAAGGATAAGCTAGAAAAGAATCAGAGCTAGATAGCTCAGCAGTCTAAGTGCCTGCATAGCAAGTGCAAGGACCTGGGTTTGATCCCCAGTACTACCTGCCATGCTGCCACCAAATAAATAAATAAATTTTGAGAGAGAGAGAGAGAGAGAGAGAGAGAGAGAGAGAGAGAATATCAGTCTGCAGCATCCAAGCATGGACTTTAGAGTCATCTTGAAAATTTCCTTCCACGGACCCTAGACTGATTTGTACATATTGATACTTAAAATCATTCTTTTCTGGACTGACTAAAAAAAAATAGCTATAAATTCAGTGTATGTCTTTTAAAAATGACCAATTTGCCTTTTTTATTTCTATCAATCCAACAATGAATCCCAACTGCAAATAATTTACTAAATGAAACTCATTATAATGTTCCTAACAGCATTCACTGTAGGTATGGCTTCGGTCCAGATGTTCCCCCAACACCTCTAGCAGTCATGAAGGTACCTTTCAGCAGTGGCTGGATCTAGAGTGTGCAGTGCTGGAATCACTAAACCAGGCCACTGATTAGTTTGGCTTAGTTCTGGCTGGGACTAATGGTGCGAGTATTCCGTCTCCCCACCCAGTTGGAGAGCTTGCATAAAATATAGGAGACAGAAAGAGGGCTAGGATTTGGCTCAGTGGTAGAACGCTTGCCTAGCAAGCTGAAAGTCCTGGGTTCAGTCCTCCGCACCAAAAGCAACAAACAAACCTCACCTGACAGTCTCTGGCTCACATACTCACCTCGGACTACTTTTCCTCTACTTGCCCTTCTGCTCTCCGCCCTGCCTTGCCGCCGGCCAACTGTGGACTGAACCCTCCACAAACCGAGCCTAATAAACCTTTCCTCCTTTCACTCCAGGTGTTAGCTATTTTATCTCAGTAACAACTGCATTGAAGACAACTTCATTGACCTTTAAGTTATTTGGACTTTCCTCTCTGGAAATCTGCTAAACACACAGGACATTTTCATATATCTGGTAGTGGTACTTGCTTTTTTTCATTCTGCCATCACAGAACTTAATAATTTAGTATTTGCAGACACTCATACATGAGGAGATTTTTCAAATCTTCATCTGGACATGTAAGCTAAGGTATGGGAGTACTACAGTGCCTCAGAGGCGAGAACTTGAAGAACACCCACTCATGTGCTTCAGGCAAAATTTGAATTTTTCACTTCTCTGACTTTCAAAGACCACTCTCCTAACTTTCAGTAGCAGCTTTCCTGTTGGACATTGCACAAGGCCTCCTAGCAGCCCTGCAAGCCCTAAGCTCAAACCTCAATACATACAGTGGCTTCAAGTATTTTGACTGAACCTTCATGGAAGGATAAGTGCTCTACCTTGCTCTGTTTCCCCAAAGGATCAACTGGAAGCAAAACTGAACCACCAAGCCTCATCAATACTCTTCCTCTTCCCACCAGAAGTTTTCTGCCCCAGAAATGACAATAACAATGTTCAAACAGTATAAATACTGTTACACTTCAAGTTTCTCCTCTCCTTGACTTTTGTGAATTGTTTTTTACACTTGGAAAGTAGAAAAATTGAGGTCCCAAGAGGTCACAAGAATACTTCATGACTAGTGAGAAAAAAAGACTGGAACTTGAATTCAGCATTACTCCTGCCAAGGCAAGGACTCTCTCTCCTCCCTACACTAGAGAATAGTATGAAGGCAAATGAGTTGTTTTCAGTGATGTTTTCAGGTGCTGATAATTACAGACCCAAATTCAGGGAGGAATATTTAGTCCCTTACCATGGAGGCATAAAGCTCACGAAAGTGTGCTGTTTCTCAATTTCATCAGCATCAGATTTGCTATCTCCCCTCCCACCTCTGAATTCTTACTGTACAGCTACTGCTGTCCATCCCCACCCCCGTGCATGTGCTTCCCCCACGATCTCTACATAGAGCTCTTCCTCCCCGCATTCCATCCCACCATTGTCCATGACTCATGCCACCATGATGACTTCTCTGTCTCTTTAGATCTCTTCAGTATCATATTTACATATCCTGTTGGAACTCCCATAACATTTAAATTTCTCTTAATTGCACTGCATATAATATAGCATAATTAACAGAGTGCTGCCATATATTATCACAATTAATTCTCAATAGCTATTCACATCACATTCATCAGTAGAGAGTGCATTATAATTTAGCTTTCTGTTCTAAGTTGCCAAGAATACAATTTAAAACAAATTTTAGGGAGTATTTATTGTTGAAATGAAGCAAAAACTAAATAGATATATAATAACTACCTGGTGTGCTGAAAGAATAAGAAAAAAGTCATGCAAAAATGAAACATAGTTAGCAACATTAGTATCACCTGCAATCATTACTAAGCATGCTAAGGCAATTAGCCTACTTTTCCTCACCCACAAAGCACTTTATAAGTCTAAAGTAGAGAGAATAAATAGATTCTAACATAAGGAAAAAGGATCTACTTTAATTAAAGAATTAAAGCAGGCCTGATTTTTCTACCAGAACTGAAAACACCCTTGGATATTTATGAGTCATGTTGTACAACGTAAAGAACATTAAACACTGAGCTTTGAAACTTAGATTTGCTCTGCTTTACCTCTAATTAGCCAAGTGAAATTGAAGAACTCATTTAGCCCCTCTAGCTTCAATTTTCTCTTACACAAAATGAAGATATAAGACTAGGATGTTTCTGAAATTATTTGAAGTACTCAGAGACCTCATACATTCTTACATCTTCATTTTTGATTAGCATGATTATGGAAAATAGCGCTCATCTACCAGTTAATGAGAATTGTGAGCAAGGTACAGGATATATAATGGTCCCAGCTTAAAGAATATGATTACATTATTCAACTTTCTACAAACAGGTCATATTTCAATCCAAATTTATTATGTCCAATTGAAAGTCATATCTTTAGTTTTGGTTCTCAAAAATTAATCTTTAGGAAATTGCGCTTGGTAAGAGTGGCATCTATTTTTACCTTTTAAATTTTACTTTATGAGCCACATTCTCAGACAAGCACAGTAATACACTGTTATGATGACTATTCACAAGTATCATGGAGTTGCTGAGGTTCTACAATATGAGAGCCCTAATCGTGAGTCTCGGAAGGGCAAATTGAAAGGATAAAATAATTTTGCTCTCATGAAATAGGTATTCTTTCATTGATTTTTTTAATTCTAATTTACATATTAAAAATAGCCACACCATAATCCATGTAAATTGTTTAATTTCCATGTATTTATGGGGTTTTTCTGGTTTCTTTTGTCATTTATTTCATTTCATTGCACTGTGGTCAGATAACATGCGTGGGATAATTTCTCTTTTATTGCATATACTTAAGCATGACCTATGGACTAGTATGTGGTCTATTTTAGAAAATGACCCATGTGCAGCTGAGAAAAATGTGTATTCAGCTGTGTTTGGGTGGAACACTCTGTATATGTCCACAAAGTCCATTTGTTTCAAGATCTGGTTCAGTTCTGCTACTTCTTTGCTAAGTTTTGTCTGCTTGACCTATCCTTTTGGGATAAGGGGGTGTTAAGGTCTCCTCTTAAGATTGTGGTATTGGATTTTAGATTTTTCATGTCTATTAAGATTCATCTTATACAGTTGGATGCTCCCATGTTTGGTGCATATACATTTATGAGTGTTACCACTTCTTCTTGAATTTTTCCCCTAACCAGAATATAGTGGTCTTCTTTCTTTCACTTGATCATTCTTGGTTTGAAGTTGAGACTGTCTGACAACAGGATTGCTACCCGTGCTTTTCTCTGAGGTGCTTGGGCATGTAGTATTGTTTTCCATCCTTTGACTTTCATCCTATGAATTTCTTTATGAGTTAAATGTGTTTCTTGTATACAGCATATTGTTGAATTTTGTTTCCTAATCCACTGTGCCAGTCTATTTCTTTTAATTGGTGGATTCAGTCCATTTACATTGATGGTTATAATTGAGATGTATTGACTTATGATCAACATGTTATTTATCTGCTGTTGTTTACTCCTTTTTCTCCTATGTTTAATTGTTTGCCCTATTTAGTAGGTTTCTTCTGTTCTCGTTGATGGAATTCTGATCATTTTGCTCCCTCTCTAGAACATCTTTTAGTAGTCTGTGTAGGGTTGGCCTTGTTGTCATGAAATTCTTTAGTTGTTCTTTGTCATGGAAGTATTTTACCTCTCCATCAAACTTGAAAGATAGTTTTGCAGCGTTCAGTAGTCTGGGCTGGAATTTGTTATCATAGAGGACTTGAAGTACTCTGCTCCATGCTCTTCTTGCCTTCATGGTTTGTGAAGAGAAGTCTGCAGCTATTCTGATGGGTTTTCCTTTAAATGTGATCTGTTTCTTTTCTCTAGTGACTTTCAGTATATCGTTCTTGTGCTGGATTTCTGGGATCTTGACTACTATACGCCTTGGTGTGTTTTTAATTGGGTCGATTTTATTTGGAGTTCTGTATGCTTCGGTTACCTGGATGTCAGATTGTTTCCCCATATTTGGGAAGTTTTCTGCTATTACTTCTGACCATTTTCTTTTTATATCCTTTGTATTGACTCCTTCCTCACTGATGCCTATTAGTTTCACGTTTTTTATCTTTGCATCATCTTACAGGCAAGGAATTATTTTTTCCTGCATCCTAGTTGTTTTTAAGAGATCTTTTCTTACCTTTTCACTAGCTGCAATGACATCTTCAGTGTCTGAAATTCTGTCTTCACTTTCACTGTTTTGCAAGCTTGTGATTGAGAGTTTAAGTTCCTCTATATCACTTTGACTCTGCTTCATGCAATCTATTTCTTTTCTATATTGCTCATTCAAGGAATTCATCATTTTTCTAATCTCTATTTTTTATCAGTGTCTTCTTGAGAAGCAGTTATTAATTCTTTCATAATAGTTATCCTTTCTTTTCTTACTTCAGAGATTATTTCTGATCTGATTTTCTCTATATGTTTCTGCATTTGTTTCTTTACTTCAGAAGCTATTAATTTAGAGATTTCTTTTTTATTGCAGAAGTTATTTCTGATCTGAGTTCATCTATACCTTTCTGCAGTCATTTCTTTACTTCAGAAACTATTAATTCAGACATTTCAGCTGTGTGATTCCCAATTTCTTCTGTGCTAGTGTCTTCTGCACTTGTTCTGGGTGGGCTTGGGTCCCTGGCTCCTTCTCTTTGTCATTTTTTATAGCACTGTCCTCTAACCTTTGGTGTAGCGCTTTGGTGCGATTCTGACCTAGCATCTACTGAAATTCTTACCCACGAGAGATTATATGGTTAATCCAGTTACAGTTTTGTAATTAGAGAACTACAATAAGGAACACTAATAATGGGTAATGATATTTAGCAGTTGACAAACTTTTGCAAGTAATGGGTTTTTATTTTAGATAGTAAGAGCAATCATTATATCTGTATAGCTAAGCAGATATTAAATTGGGAATTTCTATTTAATTTAGTTCCACTAAGTTCTGTCTGATCACCTCTCCTTGAGGTACCTGGTGTTTTCCAGGCAGACTAGTTCATTCCAGTTATCTTTGGCTCCCTCTCTCAGTCAAGAGAGGAAGAGGCAGGATGTTCTTATAGATCTGGGTCTAGAAAAGTGTTTTAGGCTACCAGGTGCAGATCTATGGAGTTTGAATTAATTCAGTTGTCCCTGGTTTGGGTCTGGCTGCTGTGCTCAGCTTCTTCCTGCTTAGCCCATGGAAGTAAACCTGCTGTGCCCCTCTGACAAGATGTTCTGCTCCTGGATTAGCTGGGTAGTTCTGGCCCCTACCCTCTCTGCAGGGACTTCATCTGCAGAGTTTTACACCAAGCCTAGGCTGGGTCTGGAGGGGTCCAGAAAGCAGGACAGAGGGACTCAGTCACAAGTGGGCCTAGGCTTGGTCTGAAGGGGTTCAGTGGAGGGGTCCCAAGAGCATAGCTGAATGTCTCATTCACAGGCCGGGCTTCAGCTGGGTCCAGAGGGATTCAGGGGGTGCAGGGGAGTGTGGAAGCTATCCTGCACACTCAGGGCCTGGGCTTGGCCTGATTCGGGGTCCCAAGAGCAAGGTTGAAGGTCTCACACACTGGGCTTAGGCTGGGTCCAGAGGGGTCCAGTGGACACAGGGGACTGCAGAAGCTCTCCCACATACTCGCCAGGCCTCCATATAAGTTGTTAAGAAGGTTAAAAATTACTGAAGTCAGGTCACATCTTGAAAAAAAAGTACATATATAACTACCATCTGTCATTATAAATTTAATTTTTATACTTTCATGTTTTTCCTTCACTAGACCATCTGCATTTTATAATAAATAGATAATACTTGAAATCACGGAAAGAGATGAGGTTATTTAGAAGTAAACATGTACAGAAAAAAAAGATGTTTAAAAGAACAGGGAACAAGAGAAGTTATTTTGGAATCCTGAAATTCATAAAATGAATTCAAGAGTTGCCTCTGAAGTTATCTGAGGAGCATTGAGTGAAGTGGGAGGAGACACAGGAGGTAAAGGTGGTGTGGAAGCCATGGAGAAAAATTAAAAGAGGAGCAGTGGCCATTTAGTGTCTCAGAAAGGAGGCCTCTGAGTGGCCTGCGGGATGCAGGAGAGCTGCTACCTGTGGGCCCCGCACGCGCAGGCACAGAGCTGTCCTGGAGCCATTGAAGAACTTCGGTGGACTCTGGGCAGCCTGCAGGACTCTGGTAAGCCCTAACCTTCCTTAGCCTCCAGGACGCAAGCGTGGAGATTCTGCTGGTGCTGGTCCAAACTTTGAAGAACTTAGGAGGATTCTGAGTGGCCTGCAGAACACAGGGGAGCTGCGACCTGTGGGCTGAGTGCAAGCAGGTCTCCTGGAGTGAAGAGCCTGGAGCCATTTAACAACTTTGGCCAACTCTGGACAGCCTGCGGGACTCTATCTGGGTGATTATTGGAAGCTTCACAAATGCCAAAAAACACAGGAGCAAAAGGCAATCTCAATCGTCTTGCCCCCCAGAACAAAGACAAAGACATATAAGAACCTGGAAATCACACACCTGAAATCTCCAAAATGATAGCAACTGAAGTAAAGAAGCAAGTCTGTCAGACTGTAGAAGAAATAAAATCAGAAATAATCTCTCAGGTCCAAAAAGAAAGGACAACAATCGTGAAAGAATTGTTCAACGCAGCTAAAGAAAACATAGTGAGAAGAAAAAATACTTAAAAGTGATTATTTGATTAAAAAGTCACTGGTGCTTGTGTGAGGACCAATCTAGAGAAGGAAGCAGAATAAGTCTCTCATGTACAACAGACTGAGGTTTAAATGGATGATGAGAAAATAGAAACAAAAATGTTGAATACTCTGTCAAGAAGCTTATGCTAAAGATAGCAGAGATGTATTTGGAGGAAGTATTTGGGAGGAAGAAGAAACTGATGATTTCAACTGATAAAATTAAAGTAGTTGGGGACTGGGGAGATAGTTCAGTGGAATAAGTGCTTGCCTGGCAAGCACAAGGTCCTGAGTTTGATCCCTGGTACCACTAAGCATATATAAATAAATAAAATTAATAAACAGAAAAAAACCTCTAAAGTTTAGAAGGAGAGAGAGCCCTCAGGTAGGTGAATAACAGGGACATCTGAACTCAGGAGCATTTGGTGATGGAGGGAAGGCAGGGCAGAGGGCTCACAAGGGACCATTTGTTCAGTGGCCAAAGTTGCCACCATGCAGACAAAGGAAACTGGTATGGGATTAGGAAACTTGAACTATGATAAATAAAGGTTCAGAAAAACCAACATGGAGACTCAGATAGAATAGAGATGAATAGGGAGGAGCAACATGGCACTAGTCCAAATGTAGAGGATGTGTGTCATAAGATTCCACATTAGAAAGCGTACGAGCAGCTTGGAGAAACAGCCATCCAGGCAGGAGCTGTGGGGCAGCTTTCATGAGGAATGCAAGGTGATCAAGAGTGACAGCAGGGCTACGCATCCCCGACTTGCAATAAATCCACGGCAAGCTACGGGATCTGCAGGGGGCCTTCCCATTCAGCCAGGGAACTGATAGAGACCCAGATGAGTGCGATGGCCCCTGTGCCACCCACCCCAAGGAAAGAGCTAGGATTCAGAACAAAAAGAGCACCAGCTGAGATTAATGGTTGTGACATTCAAGGAAGCCTGCTTCAGGCTTTCCCCGGATATTGCAAGAAGCAGAAACAGCAGGGAGTCCAAGGGTGATATCAGAAAATGCCTTGCAAAAGACAGATTTCTCCACCAAGAAATCCCATAATGCTTTCCAGGCGATTAGCTTCAGGAGGTCATTGTAGTAGGCCCGACCATCATAAACAGATAATCTGAAGAGTGATTCTTGAAATTACGTATTGGCAAGCATTTGCTTTGAAAGTATATTGAATTTGATTGATGGTAGCAGAATGGTTGCTTCAGGATAGTGTAATGAATGCTCCTTTTGCATTTGCTTATCAAAATGCATCCCTGAATAAAGAGTATAAATGTCTCAATTATTTGAATTGGTTGTTAGATGATATATTTAATGTATACAAAATTAAATGATTCCTTCTGGAATCTAATAGATAGCTAGCACCTGCCGCCATGTGTAAAAGAATGAGTCACTACAATAAAAACCTCAACTGCCATAATAAAAACTTTCAGAAATGAACTTGATCTTCCAGTCACGGGAATTTATCACTAATGATCTATAGCCCAAGGGACCCAGGATCACCCAAAGAGAAGACAAAGCACCAAGAGCCCATACTTTGAACCTCAGACCACCATAAATGTCCTTTTCTTCTCTCTCCCTGCTGCACAGACAACAATGAAGTGGTAAAAATGTGTATTATACTGTGTATTAAAGTCCTGCCCACATGTACTGAGGGGTCTGGGCCTTCAACTGGAGAGGGATTTTTTTCAAATGTGTGCCATCTTATTTGATGTCCCAATGCCTAGAAACAGGACCGAAGTTTTCATATGCAGAAGAGTTGTGTCTTCATCTTTCCTTCCCTTGGAAAAACAAATTCTAAAATAGTGGGTGTAGCCACATTACAATAGAGTCACCATGATACAGAAATCTGTATCAGCTACTCTGTTCACTAAACTCCCTGGGTACCAGGAGAGTTACCCTGATCCGTTTATAGCTGTTACTATACAATTAAGAAAAGAAACCCAAAAATAGTATGGCATTCAGGATATACTACAAATACAGAACACTGGGCTCACTGAGACTCAGTTTTCTAAGTTAACTAGGTCAGCACCAGTGTTCAAACTGGACCGCTGACTTCAAACCTAAACTCTTCCCACACAACCTATCCCAGCAGCACCCTTCTTATAAATACTTTGTAAGACAGGAGCAGGAAGAAAATGGAATTTCTAGCACAAGTTAAAACTGTAGAAGGATGAAGGATGAAAATTAGATAAATTGGATATATCCCAAGGTCCTCCAAAGTCTCATTTTTAAGAATTTTAAGGTGCTACGTTACCTTTTATCATAGTCTCCTGTATTACCTACTTTAATTAAAGCTTCAAATACCTGTTTAGAAAAGCAAGAGAGAGGAAAAGTATAAGTAGATTTGTTCTGAATCATAGAGACCCATCCAAGGAACAAAGCACATGACAGAAATAGAGCCCATTAGCACAGTCTAGTATATAATAAAAGAAGTAGAATGGAATCTACATGGTGAAGGAGCAATATTTAGTGGATTTATTGACATAATAGACTTCTGTAGAGAGGATAAGTGATGGAAAGAAGGAATTAAATTCCTGCCTCATATAAGCCAGGACCTCAAACCTCAGCACTCAGGAAGCTGAGGCACAAGGCTTGCTATAAGTTCAAGGCCAACTAGGGCTATCTAGCTCAAGGCTATCCCTAAATCATAGTGAGATCTTTTTTCTAACTTAATTAATTAATCACCAAAATAAGCTTATATGTTCAACAAGAGAAAATTCAGAAGTCTATCATATGAATAGACAGGAAAACATAAAAACTACATCAAAAAAGATGAGAGTTAAAATGTCAGGAATTACAATCAATATGTAAGAAATATTACTGCTACTATTTTACATTTGTAATTTAATTTTAAAAGATAAGCATATGTAGAAAATCAGGCAAAAGACATGGTCTTTTAAAAACTTAGTCTCACTAAAATCTGAAAGAAAAATTTACTTCTAAAGATGCAGAAGTGGGGGATGGGGATTTGGCTCAGTGGTAGAATGCTTTCCTAGCAAGCTGGAAGCCCTGGGTTCAGTCCTTGGCACCAAAAACAAAACAAAAATGAAACAAAACAAAACAAAAAGATGCAGAAGAGTCTTTTGCTGATAGCAATAGGAAATTTTCAAAATCATGAATAAAATAGGCATTGATGAGTATAGATTGAAATGCAGTCTCTTTTAAATTTCATGATAGTGTAAATGAATATTTTGATTTAATAAATTAAATTGTATACCAGGGGCTTAAAATGATTATACATATTGACTCATTGATTTCACTGTTACAAATTTATACTTCAGGAAAATTAATGGATGTACACAAGGATGTGTTGAAAACATGATAGATCATATATATATGTATATATATATATACATATATATATGTATATATATATGTATATATATATAGAGAGAGAGAGAGAGAGAAAATATTCATCAACAGAGATTTATCATTTTTCCTTTTCTTTTTTGTCTTTTTGAGAAAGGACCTCACTGTACAGTTCAGGCTGGTCTTGAGCTCACTCTAGCCCAGGCTGGTCTCCAATTCCCAATGAGCCTACTGTCTCAGACTCCCAACTGCTCAGATTATAGGCATATATCAGCACACCAGCTGAACAGAGATATTTTTCTAAAAATTTTGGAATTGCTATACAATTTGCATTTAGATAATTAATATTATGTTTCTCTCAAAAATATATAACAGGGACCAGGGAGATGGCTCAGTAGAATAAGCACTTCCCTGGCAAGT
>NW_004524846.1:453308-459155 GCF_000260255.1 Octodon degus | reverse complement strand
TATAGCATGTTCTAGTTGTAGAAAATGCCACCTAAAAATTCTTAAGTTGACCTTTTCTACAACTAATCAGGAAATGCTACATAGTGTTTGTAGTAAGGTTTTTTTTGGGGGGGGGATGTGTGTAGAGAGAAGCTCAGCTTCATAACGATATAAACAATTTGTTGTCTGATTGGAAGGACAAAGCTGGACACCTCCTTAAATATCTCACAGGGCTTCTTTCCCTTAATTTGTTGGATTTTTTGGCCTCTTTCCTTGGAAGATCAGAAGACAGATTACAACAGCATAACATCCATAGAGATATTTTTCACCAGCAAAAAATTTATCTTATCTGAACTCCTAAGATTACAATATAAATTCAAAGTTAAATCTATAATAAGAAATTTTCAACAAAACATAAATGTCACTGAAACAAAAATACTTGTGGGTCCCTGTGTCTAAATATCCTCTCGCTCAACCAGAGCTGCATGAGAAGCAAAGGTTGTTGAGAGAGCCCCAAATCCAAAGAGGAAATCAGAGGCAAGAAATAGTTACCATATCAGAAAACCATAGCCGGATGACAGCACCCAAGCATAGGGGTGCTCTCCCCAACAGCACCAGTTCCTCTTATCTCCACACCAGAAATGGTCTTCCTAAAAGGCTCTAATGGTGTGACTAGAGGGGAAGTGGGAGAGGGTTCCAGTCAGGGAGACAAGAGGGACTTCACGCAAAACAAAGGCTTAAAGAATACAGAAAAAAAATAGTTTTCACACAGCCTCCCAAGACCCAGTAGGAAAGAAAAGGATGCTGACCTGAAAAAGAGAGATAACAGTTACAGCTTGTCATTGCTATAAAACGGGTCTGTAGCACAGACAGCTGAGGCTGGAGGGTGGATTTATTCCCGTGGTCCACCTGCCCTGGAGGGAGCCGAGTCCATCTATATCTGGCAAAAGCAGTAGCTGCGCTTGTGTTAACCACTCTCAACCAGCTGCCAAGAGGCTACAAGGGCAGCATGTGTTTTCTTGCCCCCTAGTGTCTTGCAGAGACAGCCCAGGGCTGCAGCACTTGACCAACTGTCAGAAGGCCTCTCTCTGCCCAACTGTGGCCAGCCAGTCACCAGCCGAATCACACTGAGCTCAAGCAGGTGCTTAAGTCTGTCTGCCCAAGTTTTCAATTAAACCATGTGGCACTGCCGGTATAGGAGCAGGCTGACCTACAAAACTGGAAATTTCAGATGGCTAAAACTATATGTGTAAGTTGGCCATGAACGCAGGCTCTGTAGGCCCCTACCGATAATAAGACGCCACTTCTTTCAAAACTATGTTCAAACTGAAATCCAAATTAGTTATTAGGCATTAGTAAAGGAAACTAAATCCCAGTTTCTCAAGGAAAATGTAGATTAGTCAAGCTCTCACTACAAGCTTACTTAACTTCACAGGACTGGCTAGTGATGAATAAAAAAGAATTTTCTCTGGAGACACAAGTCAAGAACCTATACCAGGGACCCTTTACCAAAACACAAGAAAATATTAAGAAAAGTTACATAGCTGAGACTCCTTCCTCCTGGGGGTGGGTGCAGGCAATACTAACATCTGCTTAGCACTCCCATTCTACGACAAAGCCTATTTCTAGATAATATCATCATCTTCTAGGTTCATGCATTCATGTCATAAGTTTATAATACAGTCCTTTTGCCCTAGAAAACTTCCATTTTAACACTATTTGTATATCTCTACTCTGATGTATTGATTTTGCAGCTGAAGAGTGAAAACAACTTTTATTTCCAGAATCTCGTACATTTATCAGCGTAGTCCCTCTTGTCAACTAACAGTGAAAAGAACATATTACTTATTGCACTCTGATTATATGTCTAATCCACGTGTGGGTGCTACTATAAACCTCTCCCAAATGTTAACTCATTTATTCTCCGAAGTACCCTAACTGAGAGAGGCAGGATATAACCACTGAGCATACCATGTTTAGATTTCCTTAGCCACCAGTAGTGAGCTCTTCTTACCCACTTCAGAAAGCCTACTCATTTAGTGTTTCCAGTAAGAAAAACATATTTAACTAATATCATCAGGAGGGTGTGTTGTTCGAATCTAACTTTGTACTGCTTGTTCATTTTGTCTCTCCCTATTCCAAATGAGAGTTAGAAGGCGGAGACCTGACTGTGTTATTACTTTATTTCTGGTGGAAGAGGCATGGGAAGCACTCATTAAATACAATGACAATGCTTTTGTCTTAGACTCTTATCTATTTTATTTATTTTCAGACAAAAAAAAAAATAGACCAGAGAAGTGGTTTATACAATATATTACCAGCTTATGGATATGTTGATCTGTCCAATGAAGAGATGATCTGAAAAGATGCTGATTTTATATTTTTTATATACTGACATGGTCTATGACTATCAAAATAAGCATCAATTCCAGTGGCAGCTATATACATGGAAATCATACTAATCGGGAGAGACCAAAAAGCATCTAAAGAGCAGGAGCCCATAATTAGTGATCCTCTTACTTTAGTCTTCTCAGTTGCTGAGATTTCAGGCACAAAAAGTAATAGCTATGTTTTATGAGAGAAAGATGCCCCAATGATTAATATTAAGAGGAAATTGCTGTTTCACGTCAGATAATAAAACTATTCCATTATGATTAAGAAATACTAAGAAAATGAATACCTAGAAATAAATTTGATTTAAGAAATGAGTAAGATCGTGAAGGGATGTTTGGGGCATTATAAATAATTTAAAGTAGGGAATTAGTATGTCATTTCATGAGCTTTCATACCAGAGTGTTTGTTTGTTCATTGTTTTTGTTTTTGGTTTTTTTGGTACAGGGAATCAAATTCAAGACCCAGGCAAACACTGAGCCACTGGGCTATATCATCAGCCCAACATTCTTAAACAATATAGACCTATCATGTCATCCACTGACTTTACCAGTTAGAATAAAGTAAATGTTAGTTTATTAAATGAAAATAAATTAAATACCATAGTTAGATATCACAGACTGGTTGACTGTATGTCTTCCTCCAGTGGCTTTATATACTAAATTAAAAAAATAATTAAAAAAAACTTGAAGATACCAATGTTTGTTTCTTCTCTTTGACTGCTGTCATAATGAAAGGCCCAGTTAACTCACAAGGTTTATTTATTTGTTTATTTTGGTGCTGAGGATTGAACCCATGGCCTTGGGCAAAAGAGCTACCATTGAGCCACACTTTCAGTTCTGCTATGCTTTATCAAACTTGCCCATAAGGTCTAGAAAGAAGGAACAGAAGATATAGGTTGGTGGCCAAATCAAGTCTGCCACTTGCTTTTGTAAATAAAATTTTGTTAAAACACAACCATGTCCATTTGTTGACAAATTACCTATGCTGTCTTCACACTATAGGAATAGAATTGACTCTTTTTTTTTTTTTTTTTTCAGAACCAGGGATTGAACTCAGGCCCCTGTGCTTGCCAGGGAAGTGCTTATTCTACTGAGCCATCTCCCCAGCCCCAGAACTGACTCTTTAGACAGAGACTGTATAGTGTAAAAAACTAAAAATAGTTATTACTTTTTTATTTACAGAACAGTTTGCTTACTACCTGGAGAAAAAGAAGACTGATTTATTGGGTTCTTATTTTTTTAAAAAAATCTCTCCTCATACATTAATGTCTCTTCTTTCTTATATTCATGTCACCAATTGATGACATATTTTGACAAGTTTTTTGGGGTTTTTTTGTTTGTTTGTTTTTGTTTTTTGGCAGAACCAGGGATTGAACTCAGACCCTTGTGCTTGCCAGGCAAGTGCTTATTCTACTGAGCCATCTCCCCAGCCCCTATTTTGAGAAGGTTTTAAATCACCACAATCCAGGCCCAGCCATCACCCTTGCTCATATATGCTAAGTAGTAGACTAATGATCTGAAAGGATCATTTCACCTATTAACCACTAGAAAAAATGCAGCTCATCTCAGAATAAATATCCATAAAGCATAGTGATTACACTGTTTAATATTCCATCAAACTCTTGAATTTTATAAGACTCTCATAAAACTTTAATGTTCTTCCAATGCTGTAATCATATGAACAAAGCCATATTATTAGCACAAAACACATGATTTTATGACATATTAAGATCTCTTAAGAACATATGTTCAATCTACAGTCTGAAAGCAACAGTATGTTGTATAGTTGATGACTGTAGTTAGGCCTGCCATAAACTACATTATTCTTTTTAAGTCTGAATAAAATTCAGCAACAAAAATGGTTTATACCCAGTCATTAATGTGAACAGGCAGTATGAGTCAACTATAATATATTAAACAAATCACAGCTGTGAACTGTTTATTAAGTAATTTATTTCATGCCATGTTTATCTCTGCTGCTCATCAAGACATTTTTACCTCATGAAATGGTATTTCATTTCTTTCATTTGAATGAAAACATATACTAATTTACAGTTTCACAGTTTTTCATTTCTGTTGTGAATCAAAAAAAGGCTTTTTAATCTTACAAGATTGTTCAATATAAATAAAACATTCAAAGTTATGGAAAGATTTGCATTTTTTATAATAACAAAAATGTCACTTTTAAATAGGTTCCACAAAGAACAATGGGAAACAAAGTAAGATTGCTTTCATTTAAACATTCAGTATATCAGCTAAATGACAAGAACATGATCTTGTCTGTGCCTGCTATCTAACATCTGCAGATTCTTAGTAAAATAATTTAATAAAGCAACACTCTGAGAGGGTGGATTTATATCATTTTAATTTTCTTCTGGAACACCAGAAAATAAGAATTAACTTTATATGCCAAAAGGATATATTCAATATCCATTCTATTAAAACTCAGATGAGTTCTTCAGTGGACAAGGTTAAAAGAATTATAAATGATTTGTTGACAATGACTGAATCCTCTGGAGAACGCTGTTCTACATCTTTCTGTCAAGCTGAAAACAAATTCTTTAACTATAATATGCTGAGGGAGAGGAAAGACAGTATTTTGCACAAACAAAAAGATACACAACCACTGGGGCTCTGATTGGGGTCTGCTACTTGCAGTCCGCCCCTCCTACACTTCCTCTCCTGCGTGTCCTACGCTGCCTTCCTGCTTCTGTGCTTTCCACATAAAGCCTTGGGCATCTCTTCCAGAGAACTGAAACTGTTTAGGTCTGCAGTTTTATCTTCTGCTCTTATTACTGGCTCTTTTTCAATTGGGATATTTCCTGCTGCTGTGGGAAAAGAAATGTCCTCCTAATTGGTATCTTATTGTTCTCTGATTTTTTTCTACTAGAGAATTCTATTGATACACTGTACAACTTAATTAAGCATTTTTGAGCTGCTAAAATCATGGGGCAGGGGCTTTTGCTTAACTATGTCTGACTCAAGAAAACAAGAACTACATCTGTATCCCCTACATTTTATATATGATATATTATAGAATAAAACTACACCATTTTATGAGGTATTTCCATTAAACCCTCTTTGGAAGAGTCAGTAGTCTTAAAATGTATCATATGTCTTACTTCTCTGACACAGAATTTTTAAAGGAATATGAAATATTCTGTCTTGAAGAAAAATTGAAGAGAAATATTCATTAAAGACAGTGACTGTGTATTTGATTGGTCCTTTTATATAAACATCTTCTATTTTCTACTGTAGTATGACTTTAACCAAATCATAATACTTCATTCTGAATATTTTCTTTTATTCAGCAACTCATTATAATCTTGCAATTTCTCAGATGTTGTTTAATTAAAACCTCTACTAATCCAATAGGATTAGGTGCCATGAGTTTATTTATTTTTTATTTTATTTTATTTTATTTTTTTCAAAGTTTCATTGATAAACAGCAATGAGACAGTTTCAAATCAAATCG
>NW_004524846.1:434551-446974 GCF_000260255.1 Octodon degus | reverse complement strand
GGCGGGCGGGGTGGGGGAGTCACTGAGGAGTGGTGGGGGGCGGCCCAAGGGGCTGGGAGAGGGTCCGGCCCACTCTGCACTTGGGCTGGGACTGGTCCCGCTGGCGCAGGGTAGCCGAAGTTCTCGGCACACTCACCGGACCTGGGCTAGGACTGGGTCTTGTTTTGATAGCTTGCTCATTTTCACTACACCAAAGATCCTCTTATTACTAGAAGATTTTTATGAAGCTGATGGATAACACTTCTGCCTTTATAGTCAAACCATGTTCAGTAAATTTCTGGAAATCTACAATTCACCTGTTTAACTGATATGCTATTTACAACCATTAAATACTCTAGCAGAAAAATAACATTCTCTGCCCGACTTCACACTTGCTTTATCACAACTAGGTCTCTTGGGATTGTGCATCAACTTTTAAAATATACCTATAAAAATGACATTAAAGATTCCTGGTACCTCATGCACTGGCCCCACCTCTGGGCACACTGAGCCAGCCACAGAGATGGGGTGTGTGGTGCCCGTCTGTAATCCCAGCACTGGGAAGGCTGAGACAGGAGGATCACTATGAGTCTAAGCGGCATAGTGAGACCCTTTACCAAATATATTTTTTTTAAAAAGACATTAAATATACTATTTTGAAACTCATTTTGGTATTTTTTGTACGATATAATCAGTGTTTCTAGCACCATGGAATATATGATGACTTGAAACAATAAAACATTTCAATTTTGTTCCCAGCATTTCCCACTTCTAAGCATGAAATCCTTCCCAACAGCTCGAAAAGGTTAGAAATTTCAAGCAAACAATGGTAAACTGTGAAAAAAAATAGAACTACAAAGAATCTTTCCAGAGATAGCTTCTCAGCTGTAGATCTCTGACGATGCAGAGCTCAGGTGGAGAAAGAGAATATTTTACATAGGGCGCTTTGTCAGCCCCCATCAGGAATTACCATCCCTAGACCGCAATCAAGAAGGCAGAAGCGAAAAGAAAAAGAACGAAGATCAATGCTTCCAGCAGAGAACATATTGCAGAAACTGACTTCCTGCCAGACGAGAGCTTGAACAGACTATTCCAAAAAGAAAGCGCTTTCATCAAGCCAGCAAGAGGAAAAGGTGTATCAGTGACTGCCTGTCTTTTTGGTCCATTTCTCATAGCTGAAAAGATGTTTCAAATAAAAAACAAAAATCTACTTGAGAAAACTAAACATTCTTAACTGTGGAAATAAATGATTAACATATAAAACAGAACTTCCCAAATCTTACCAAGAAATAAATATCCATGAAAAAATTTTAAGAGTCAGATGAACCAACTACAATTAAAGCCAATGAGAAACTGGATTTTTGCTTACTATTGGTCCAGTTGGATACTGCTCTAGGTCTATATAAAAGTTTCTTTCTTCTCTTGGCCCATGACCTGTACAATGGTTGTACAGATGAAAGGACGCCTCCAAACCTGTAGGCCAAAGTTGTATTCTCAGTTTAAAATCAAAACAGGAACTGAGCTACAAGAATGCATTCTACAAGAAAACAATTTATAGGCTAACAGCTTTTGTTCTTCAGAGAAAACACAACCTGACAACACGGCAGAAGCCTATGAGTCCATATTACATGCGATAAGGCAAAAATATAGAAAAGATTGTCAAGAAAAGGCAATCCAGAAGATCAGACTGTGCATAAATGATTCATGATTCAACAGGAACACACTTAGCAGACATTTGGCAAAACTACCTTTAAATATGCTGCACTTACAAGTCAGAGGACCTCAGGCAAAAAGAAAATTACAAGTTAGAAGGTAAAGAGAAAGCCGAGAGCCTCTCTGCTTGGTCTTTGGGATTAAGAAACAGAGCTAAGGCACGGTTCCACATCCAGGGGTAATCAGAGGCTATTTTCTGTTCTCAGAAGCAGTTGAACTAATCCCCAAAATATTATATACAACTAATCATTCTGGTTCATTCTATTCTGGATTTTTTTAAACAGCATTCTTATTGCAGTATATTTTGAGTCAAAATACTCCAAATTTACCTAAAATATGTATCACAAGCCTAATTTTATCAGAATATTTAAATCTCACTTTAAACGTGGATTGATAAGGTTACACTGCTACAAAAATCAAAACCAGGTGACTACAAGAAACCTTAAAATAAGTAAATGTGAAAATACCAGGCACTCACTGACTTTTATAATTGTTCCAAGGTTTTACTTAATTTAGCTTTGTGTGTTTTCTGAGTGCCAAAAAGCAGATTTCAGGTTTCAGTGTCACTTAGAATAAACATTAAAAAAGAGTATACATTTTTCTCATTCTTGTAAATTAGCACTTTTTCCTATTAGGGCCATTTTATTAATGAATGTGTGTGGCTCATAATAATAATGATAGTTTGGGGAGCATTAGGCACAAGCTCCATCACTTTGATCCCTCTCCCCCTCTCCGTGCTCTTCTCCTCCTTCCTGGGTCCCTTCTCTGTTTCCTCAAAGCCTAATTCCCTGCTTCCTATCATCTGTCCTTTATTTCTCACTTTTAATTCTTTGTATTTTAGGTTTTCCATATAATAGTATCCATGTGATATTTAACATTCTGTATTAATTTCCCTTCACACTATAGTTTCAAAATTCATCCATTTTCCTGTACATGACTCACATTCTTTTGAAGAATTCTTCTTTTCTTAGAGTAATATTCTTCACACCCCATTTTCTTTATCTGTTCATCTGTTGATGGGTATATGTGATGTTTCCATAATCTAACTGTTGTGAATTGCACTGCTATATACATGGGTATGCATGTAACGCTATAGTATGATTACTTGAAATCTTTCAAAAAGATACCCAGGAAAGATATAGTTGGGGTAGGTGGAATTTTGTTTTTACTTTTTTGAATAATCTCCATACTGAGTTCCACAGTGATTGCACTAATTTACATTCCCATTAACAATGTAAAGTAGTTCCTTACTTCCCACATCTTCACCAGAATTATTTTTTCTTTTGTCCTGGATGATAACTATACTTTCAGATGTTATTTTGATTTACACTTTCCTAACAGCCAAAGAGGCTAAGCATTTCTGCATGTGATAATTGGCCATTTGTTTTTCTGACTTCATTATGTATTTTAAACATGAGTCCTCAATTGGAAAAGTAGCTAGCAAACCTTTTCCTCCATTTTGTAGAATTTTTTCTCCACTCCATTAATAGTCTCCTCTGTGGTGCAGAAGCGTTTTAATTGATGAAATCCCTTTTATTGATCTTGAGATTATTTCTTGTACATTGAGGTTGTGTGCAGGAAGTACTTGCCTTTGTCTAGCAAACTGTTTTGGGTTTTGTTTTTTAAAAAAAATAATAAGATGGTGTCTTAATTACTTCTCTCTTATTATTCAAACAAAATACCCAACACTCAAAATTAAAGAAGGGAATATTTATTTCACTCACAGTTTGTAGAGATTTCAGTCCCTAACTGACTGGTTGCAAGGCAGTATGATATGGCAGACAGGCATTGCAGAGAAAAAAAAAAGTTCATGGTGAGCAGAAGGTAGCAAAGCAAGCAAAAGATGACCACATCTCTTCTCATCTCTTATACCCTAACCTTTAACCCTAGTGCCCTTGGTCCGAGCATTGTACCATGAATCAATCCCAGTATCACACACTCTAGATCCAGCCACCTCTGAGAAAGCCCCACCTTTGAGGCTTTGGTGGTGGTAAGCACCCAGCCACAAGTCATAGCATGAGGTGGTTGATCCATTTTTGTTTTATGTTAGTACAGGGTGAAAAACAAGATGCTACATTCATTATGGTACATGCATAACCACTCTTCCAAACATCATATATTTTTAAGAGGTTATGTTTTAACTGGAATTTGTTTTTAGCTCCTTTGTAAAGGATTAGATGGCTAAATATAGTTATAGCCATAGATGTATGCATACAAGTGCTTGCTGCTTGCAAAAATAAAGCCACCAAAAAAAGAAAAATACATACACACACACACACACCAAAATAAAACAAACCACTACACACAGGGTGCTTTCGTGGGGGGCTTGGGTGTTTCTCAGGATGTTGGTGAGTTCTTAGCACTCTTTCACTGACAGAGAGGTAGCTGTCTCAAATCCCAAGTGGAGATTCTGCTGTAGGTTCTGCTGTTTACCCAGTTTACCCCCTCAGCTTGCCACATTCTTCTATTTATTTTTTTTTCAACTATTTCAATCTCAGTCAATCTCAGTTCCACTCAACCTTTAGCTGGCCCCATCAATGGTCCCCTTGTAGTCACTCACTCAGAAGACAAGAACGACACAACTTCATAGTGTTCTGAGGGCTTTCCTTCCCCATTTTACTCCCAGCTTGAAGCAATACTCGGCCTTCCTACTTCAATATGACCTAGGACTTTGGGAGTTTCTGGAGGCCATCAGGAAACAGCCTCACCTACCTCATCTGAGTTGTATTCTCCTTTCTCCAGCACTGTCTGTAGATGTGAGTCTTTTCTCTTCATATCAGGAGCCAGGAACCAAGAACCAGGAAGCAAAAGCAGTTTTCTACCTCCTTTTTATGCATACATTTGGTCTCTTCACTTTCCCGGTGAGCTCCAATTCTTTAGGCCCTTCCCAGGTCCCAGGGATCCAATTCCCTCCTTCTTGCCTTCTGTGAGTTATTATATTCCAACATCTGGATTCTGAACCTAGAGACTGACTTGCTGCTGTTTACTGAGTTACCGTACTCCTGGAAGCCCATCACTTGTTTTTAGAACATAAATTGGCATGAGATTCAAATGTAGTGTTAGTGTGAAAATCATAATTTCCTGAAAAACTTCGCTACAATTACTACATTTTTTCACTATTCTATCAAAATCTTATTTTGCTTGGGTTAGTAATAGACAAAGCAGGTAAAGTCTGTAATTTGAAAACAGCAGAATGTGGTAAGATATGAATATATGGTGTAACATCTGAAACCAATACTGAAAGTCTATACAAATAGATGCATTCAAAAGCACTGTGGCTAAGTCAAAAGGAAACTCTATAAAATATTTAAGTATCAAATAGGAAGACAAGAAGACAAATAACCAAAAACAAATGAAATAGAAAACAAACTAATGCAATGGAAGATATAAGGCCTAGCATATTAATCATTATATTAAAAGTAAACTCTCTAAGTATGCCAACTAAAAGATAAAAAATACAAGAGTAGAAAATACAACATGGCCTACTGTTGTGCCATCTACAACTGACATCTTTCAATGACACAGTTAAGGCACACTGAAGGTAGAAATGAGGAGAAATGTACTTAAAGAAGACTATAATTACATTGTCATCCTTGATGATTATATTGTCACCCTACTCTGCAATAACATATCGGAACCTTAAAGAAAAGATTTTAAATGTTTTTATCATAAACAAATGATAGATGTTTGAAAAGACAAATATGATTAACCTGATTTAAATATTACACAATGAAAGTATGTAGGAAAATATTACATAGTATTCATATTTTTAAAATGAGAACTCCTTTTATTATATTTTTTCCTTTTTCAGAGCATGAATAACAGAAAATAGAGAGAGGAGAGGAAAGGCAAGGAGAGGAGAAGAGAAGGTGAGAAAAGGAAAGAGGGAGGAGAAGGGAAGGAAGGGGAAGAGAGGGAAGGGGAAGGAAGGGAGGGAGGGGAGGGGAGGGCAGGGGCAGGGAGAGGAGAAGAGAAGAGAAGAGAGAGAAGAGAAGAGAAGAGAAGAGAAGAGAAGAGGAGAAGAGAAGAGAAGAGAAGAGAAGAGAAGAGAAGAGAAGAGAAGAGAAGAGAAGAGAAGAGAAGAGAAGAGAAGAGAAGCAAATTATGCAGCAAAGTAGAGGAGGATTTTTAAATGAAAGTATATCTTAATTTTGTAAAACTTTTGGTAAAAATTAAGACGGTAGATGACAAATGGAATACTTTGAAATTTATACTTGAGTATAGTGTTTCTCAACACATTATTTCTGGAGCTTGCTCATTATCTGTTGTTATTTATTTCCTTCAGTGAAGTAGATGTTTTTGTCCTATAGCTGATATTATCTTTATTCAACAGCAATTCTAAGAAACTTATTCTTTTCTGCTCTTTAATTTTAAGTAGCTATAAAAATTATCTGTTATTGTCTGAGCTCATTTCCCCATAGAGACATTTTTATAAGACAGAAGACCCTGGTTTTGATCTAGCTGGGAATCTGAGGCATGTGCAGAGGGGGGAAGGGCCCCCTCGCACCTCAAGGGTCAGTTTCTTTTTTTTTTCTTTTTTTTCTTTTTTTTTTTCTTTTTTTTTTTTCAGCACCAGGGATTGAACTCAGGACCCTGCACTTCCCAGGCAAGTGCTTATTCTACTGAGCTATCTCCCCGGGCTGTCAAGGGTCAGTTTCTGTGCATGGCCCCCAGAGCTGGTGATGGGCAGCCTCGACTGTTGTTTTCCAATGGGAAACAGCAAAACCCCCACCTGAGGAACTGCTGCTTTCTGTGCTTTTGCTTTTGTTGTTGTTATTGTTTATTTCTCTGTTTGTGTGATTTTTCAGTGCAGGGATCAAACCCAAGCCTTCGTGTATGACAGGCACTCTACCACCTCTGAGTGATACCCTGGCCCCTGCTTATCATGAAAACAAATAATCTTCTTTGAAGGATTTCACATTAAGTATTTGAAAAAAATGGGGAATTGTTTAAGTGAAATAGGAGACAGGAATGTTATTTGTATAATTAAGAAAAAGAAAATTTTTAAATGTAAAGGAAGCTGGGGGAAGAGATAAAAATGTGTGAAAAAAATTAATTTTAACTTCAATAACTCAAAATTCAAGAGAATCGTGTAGTTTTTCTTATAGAAATATGAATATTTTGTATAGCCTTAAAGAAGGGGAAAAGTGCAATCTGTAATTGTAAACAGTGTGTCTATACACATACAAATAGAACCAATAAATTACATGAAGATCAAAAACAGAGAATTAAAGACATGAATATTTTCTAAATGAGCAACATTAAACTATGTCAAGTTAGAATTTCTGATAAAATGACAAAGCAATTCAAGGGATTGATAGATTAAATTAATATTGGCTGATTTTGCATGGTGGTTCTATTTCTTTCTTCCATCAAGTTCTATTTCTTCTCCAGGAAAGAAAGGAAGAAGGGTGGTGCTGTGGCTTCTATACAGATGTCGCATGGAAGCCTCCTGAGCTCAGAGATGGGGCTTTGAGAGTTGGACCATGTGTGTGTCAAGCTGGATTAAGGGTATGAGGACTGGGTTCATGCACTGACTAGCTTAGCATGGTTCTGAGCATGAACAATAAGAAGACTGAGCCTAAATGTGGGGGGCAACAGCCAGTAGGCTTAGAGCCAGGATGGAGCAATAGGCAAAGCATGAGGAAGGCTGCTGCTCACTACTCCAGCCTGCCACATCATGGACTGCTTCTCCTCTATCATGTCCCCCTTCTGTGCCAGCCTTGGAGGCAAGGGACTAAGGACTAGAAACCTCTACAGGGCTGAGAAGATAGCTCAATAGAATAAATGCCTGCCTGGCATGCACAGGGCCCTGAGTTCAATCCCTGGTACAGAAAGAAAAAAAGAAAGAAGAAAAAAAGAAAGAAAGAAAGAAAGAAAGAAAGAAAGAAAGAAAGAAAGAAAGAAAGAAAGAAAGAAAGAGAAAGAAAGAAAAAAAGAAAGAAAGAAGAAAGAAAAGAGAGAGAGAGGAAAGAAAGAAAGAAAGAAAGAAAGAAAGAAAGAAAGAAAGAAAGCAAGCAAGCAAGCAAGCAAGCAAGCAAGCAAGCTAGCCCTACAAACTGTGAGCTCAAATGAACATTTCCTCCTTTTACTTGTAGATGGTAGGTATTTTAACTTTTTGGGTGTGCCACCAACAAGAAAGTAAGGAAGACAGGTGTCCTCATAATTTATGTCACTTTTGGGGACCAGGGAGATTGCTCAGTAGAATAAGCGCTTGCCTGGCAAGCACAAGGGCCTGAGTTCAATCCCTGGTTCTGTAATAATAATAATAATAATAATAATAATAATAATAATTTATGTCACTTTTCATATGATTTAAGCAATATTTCTGTGTTCTACTTTTAGATAAAATGCTAAATTTTAAATAAAAGGAGTGTGGGAAAGAATGGTCTTAAAATCACAAGAAAATTTGATAGACTAGGCTTGAAAAAGTAGAAGAGTGATTGCAATGTAACGAATCACAGGAGAAAAATTAATGCACCTTCTTTATTGTGAGCCCATTACTTAATCATCTCTAACTGTTTTCTGTCCATAGGTAGTAAGGCTCAATTTTACATTTATGGAAGAGGAATTCTGGTTGGCTTTTGTGAGGTAGAAAGGCCATTCTTTTCCACAGGATTTGCCATCTCTTCAATTAGCAGATCCACTAGAATTGCACAGGAAAGGAAACATGTGTGCTCCTAGAGAAACCAAGATGCTGCTACCAGAGTCAACAAAAATGGAAATTAATTCCAAAGTTTTACAGAATAAATTGCAGTTGTTAAATGAGTGAAATATTACCCAACACTACAAGCCTTTACAACCTAAGATTTGCAAATCTTCATAATAAAATTCTTTGTGCTAGTTTTGTACCATCTATATTAAAATATCACCTGTGCTTCAAGGTTTGTAGGCAGGAGTTAATTTACATTCGTTTGTTTGTTTGTTTGTTTGTTTGTACAAGTGATCAAACTCAGGACCATGCTTTTGCCAAGAAGGCACTTGCTCTGCTGAGCTATATTCTTAGTTTCATACATCTTAGAAGATTTTTGTATGCACACACAAGCAAGATGAAAATTTGTGCATCAACCAATGTACTTCTGATTCACGAGACATTTCTCTGATGGGGAAATTAGCAATGTGGAAGTTCTCAGATTCAGTCAAATACAAAATGAATAGAAGGACAATAAATAAATGATGCTGCTACCCCTATTTCTCATTGCTATCATCTTCTAAGGAAAATGCTTTATTAAACATAAGGCGATTCAGAAAGTTTAAAATGAGAATGTGAAAATAGAACATATGGTCCAAAATTTCCAGTTCCATGTTGACTTTCCTATGCATCAGGGAAATTCTGCAGGAAAATCTGAGGTACAAGTTTTAGAATACCTAAAAATTAACTTCTTTTACTTTTAATTTATTTCAAAGAGCAAATTTGAGGGCACATATATTCTTCTCCTACAAGTAGAATGAAAATATATTTGATTTTTTCAGAATTTAACTGTTATTACTCTTATGAAATAGAAAATGCTAGGAAAAAGGAAAATTAATGAGTAAAAAGTATTATTAATAATGGTATTTTCATGTGCAGAGCTGGATTATTTACCCAGCAACAGAAAAAAAAGTAGTGTTGTACTTTAACACAAATCCATAATGGAAATACTAAAAATAAAACATACCAAATCTCTCTAGAATGACTGTACTTCTATATGGACATGACTACATCTTGCAAACTAACCAGTTCCTACACTTACTCAACTCATTTATTTTTAAAAGGAAGTTAAACTGCATCATAGGAATTTTAATATAGAGTATGCATTCACCACTAAACTCATTGGCAAAAGTCATCCAAGTTTTCTCTTTCAAAAACCACTTAGCAAATAAAACTCTTATCTCCTCTTCTCACAAAGCAGACTAAATTTCTGTTCTCCTCTTCCTTTTGAAAATAGCTAATTGAATGAGAGATTCATAATGGTATTCTCTTGCAGTGTCTAAATATTTGGCTGCAGGCCAAGTGGAACAACGCTGAGGTCTTAGAAACTTAAAAATTAACCTCACGTTGAAAACAGATGACTTTTATAATGACTAAAGTTACCTGAAATGCTTAATATTCTATTATCAAAATAAGTCACTTTTTCAAATATTAAGTAGAATTCTGGAGCATCTCTACATTTGTGTTTCATGTGGAGGAAAAGGGCTGTCTAAGAATCCCTTCCATGGCGTATTTGAACAACAGGATTTCTTCTTTCAGCTGTAAGGGAAAGGTTTTCAAGTTCAAAATATGAGGCCTATGCAGTAAAACCAAAAGAAACAAAAGAAGAAAAGATGCTGAAGAGAGAGTTTGTGACCTGCCAGTCACTCAACAGAAGTATGACTTAGTCAACAAAGTAGAATGTAATAGTATGGGCTACAAGACAGTAAGTCCATGTATGAGTAGATTGAGCTTTAAGACACAGCAATGGAAGTATCTATGCATATATTAAGTAACATTTGGATACAAAGAAGAAAAGACCCAAATTGACTGTCAAAATAGACTTGGGTAGAGATATAGATCTACCAGAAACCTATAAAAACCTGAATAAACAAGGACTCTGATTAAGGACACTTAGCCTAAGAATTGATTAGTTCAGGACTGATTTCGTGGACTCATCCATGGTTCAATCACCTGTAGCCATTGATAGGCAGAAATGGAAGAGATATAAACAAAGACAGGAAAAAAGTTATGTTAGGAGTAGATGAAGTATTGATTAATTAGAGAGGAAGGAAAGTGATTACTATGATCTGATTATCAAGTGGATAATGTTCCCTATGCTTGTCCTTCATACACACCCACTGCATGACTCCTAAAATGATCTAATAACTGCCTATATAATGTTTGGCTGGGGAGATACCTCAGTGGTATAAGCACTTGCCTGGCAAGAGCAAGGGCTTCAGTTCGATTCCCCAGTACCACAATGCAAACAACCATTGAACCCTCTTCCCATAGAAGAACAGAATAATCACAATGACTGAAACATGGTAAAGTTAGGGTTAGGGTTAGGGTTAGGGTTAGGGTTAGGGTTAGGGTTAGGGTTAGGGTTAGGGTAGAAAAAAGAAAGAAACATAGTAAAGATTTACTCTGCTTTGGGAAACTTACTCCTTACACACTCATATTCCACTCTGTGCTGAAACATAAAGTATCATGTGCTTCTTACACTGCAATTTCTGCATTTTCTATGCAGCTCTGTTTGGGGCCCACAATCTTCACAAGTCACAGACATAGAACTAAAGATATTTACTTTCCATTTTTCAGATATGAAGATTGTGCCATTTGAGGTTATCCCCAACATTTCAGTAATGCATCCGAATTCTCAATCTTCTTTGTATCCTTTACTCCTAAGGCTACTTTGCCTGAGACCTGCTCAGGTATGGATTTGCATTTCTTATCAGCCTACAGTAAACAGAACGAACAATCCTTCAGAAAGCTGGAGAGCTGTGGAGAAATACTCTCAGAATTCCATGCATTTTCTCTTAAGAAATAGGTTTAGCATTTGAGATCTGATATTTAACAATTCCAAATATTAGTAGATTTAAAAATAAAGATAAAAAATTATTTTAAATGAACCAAAAACACTGTCTACTGTCATCTATAATATCCCTTGAACAATGTACCAAAGTATAATCTGAACTTTGGCCTATTTTTCAAAGAAAAATCTAGCATTCAATGTTTTCACTAGTCAGATATTAAAATTATGTGCTTTTCTAAATCTATTTTTTCATCTTTGTCTTAGGTGACAGGAAGGGTAGAGTCAAGGTCAGTGCCCCAATTCTATCACCCTGTTTTCCATGCCTGTTCACCTCATTCCCTTTGCTATATTTAGATGATAAGTTTTGTTCTATCCCTAATTGCCTTATTTTTCATCAGACTTAATCTCATAAGCCACTTCAAGTATTTTCAAAAATAGGCAGGATATAAATTCCAAGTAGCAAAGATATTTTAGAAGTTATAAAAGGTTAGAAACTTAATCTTAAGAGACACTGGTGACCTAAATGTAGCCATTCCTAGTTAATAAAATTTATAAAAGGATTTTATATAAAAATCACAAAATAAAAATTAGTGAGGGTGCTCATTACAGTTATACAATAATTAGTATAAAGATTATAAATAAATAAAAGACAAAAATCAGTTTAGTATTTTCAAATACTTCTGCAAGGCTGGTGTAGAAAAGATCTATACATCTACTATTTTACAAAACTGGGATAATGTTAAAATTTATTAATTCTACTCACAAACGCATACATAGCTCTTCATTTTTAAATACCAGTTTTTAATGTTAAATTTAACTATGAGTTTATTTCTTTGTTATTCATACTCCTATCTTAGCACTGACTTAAGCTCCCTCTTCCCCTAAGGTAACCAAGATACTCTATGTACTTTGTGACCATTTTGTCTTTTATTTACTGTTCTTTCTTAGGCAAAATAGGTTGGTAGAGAAAGGTGGGGTTGGGTTTCTGCCCCAAGGTTTTCAAAAGCGAGCTTTGGTTCTGGATTCATGCTGCAAGCCAGACGCGACATCATTAGTATGTAAAACTCATACCGTGATGCATGAAGAATCCCAAGCCACGTGGAGAGGCCAGGAGTGTGAAACCCTGCGGAAGGAACGAGTCCAAGTGACACTGCAGCCTAAAATACGCTCACACGTGAGCCATTTTGGATGGCCCACTGTCGGGCGCCCTCCCGTCCAGCAGGAAAGCACTCAACACGATTTGTGC
>NW_004524846.1:432918-434451 GCF_000260255.1 Octodon degus | reverse complement strand
AAGGTCAGTGAAATCCCCTCAGGATTTATCCTGAGATCCTGTACCTCAGATTGTAGAACCTTTGTCAGTGCAGCCATGTGGATGAGTCACGGCCATTGCCTGGCCAATGTGCTCTCCGTGAAAGCCTGAGAGAGTGTTTTCTCCCCATGTCACCATGAGTTTGAGGCCAGCCTGGGCTACACAGAGAACTCAAGGCCTGCATGAATTATACAAGACGCTATCTCAAAAAAAAATGAGTTTAATGAAGAGACTATAGTAGGTTGAATATTAGGTCAAGATGAGGTCACTTGGATTAAGTGTTGATCCTACATTTGTTGAACCACCATTTTTATAAGAGGCAGAAATGCAGAAGAAACAGGCAGAGGAAGTCACACAAAGATAGAGGTAAAGTTAAAAAAAGAATGACACATCCACAACTGAAGAACAGTAAGGCTTTCTGACAGCCAGTGGAGGTGAGAAGCAAGAAAGATTCCTCTTATTCTCCAAGAGAAACCAAACCTCCAACACACTCTGGGAGAATTTCTGCTGTTCTAAACTACCATCTTTGTGATACTTGCCCTAGGATGAGAGTAGAGAGACTAACAATGGCACAGCAAGAGGTAAGAAAATCTATCTAGTGGTGGAGATGAGACTTAATGAGTGAAAGAGGGCTGGGGATGGTTAACACATGAAAATTTGAAAAAGCAAGGGATGGGGAAGTTACCAAAACCCAGAGAAAAGCTAAAGCCGTAGGAAAAGGTCTCTGGGTAGGATCCATGGCCTTAGTCAAAGGAAAGCAACCATCGGTACCTGCTGTGCAGTAGGGAGTGCATGGGAGAAGTAGCCCCAATCTCTCCTCAGCCCTCTGATTTTCTGCCAACACCCGCTACCGATCAAATCAAGATAAGTGAAAAGCCAACAGAAAATTGTTCCCAAGGACATAGAACAGAGAGCAAAGAGACCAGAGTAGATATGGAGGGCCTGGTGAAGAATATTTAATACCATATAATAACAAAAAATATTTCAGAATTATTTCTGCAGCAAACATTTCTGCCCAATATTTATTTCTAAGCATGCACAAGGAGGAAAAGTAGGAAGTGGGACAGCTTTTCAAATTGCCACGTATCTTGGTTTATGAAAAATAGTCTAAACATTTTTGTCATCATCTATGGACTGCTGAAGTTTACAATTATAATGTAGGGTGTTTGTGCTATAAACTAGAAGAAGCACTATTTCATAGATAAGCATTAAACATACAGCTTTATAGAGCATAGATCTTGGTTTTCAGATATAAACCTAATATTACCTGTAAATAATGTGAAGAAATTGAGTTTTACCAAACTACCTACTATGACAAAGACCTCTCTAGTGTGGTTAGAAGTTTTTGTAATTACACGTTTTCCAATTGTTTTTTTTCCAAAGTTTTATTGATAAACAGATAGCAATGAGACAGTTTCAAATCAAATTGGAAGTACAGTTTCAACAAATAATACACTGCATATATTCTTCTTAGTGGTTAATTGCTGTACAAGAAGTGGACTTGTGATCCTATTT
>NW_004524846.1:414473-427540 GCF_000260255.1 Octodon degus | reverse complement strand
TGAAGCCGCGATTCGCGGCATGGGCTCTCTACATGGAATGTCCTCCACCTACGAGGACATTCCAACAACTCCAGTCTCAGCTGCCTTGTGAAGTGACCACGTGACATACACTCCGGAACAGTCTCCCATCTGAGCCCAGTAAATCCACAGTGTTAAATAGGGGTAAATTAGTGTTTTTAGCCACTGCTTTACAAGATTTATTATATAGATGACCAGAACTATGGAATTCATGTGTTCATGATTTTATAAAATCTCTCTTCATTGTAAACTTTCACTGAATGTGTATAAATTAAGAAGTCCAAAATTACAACTTCCTAAACAATACTTTAAATATAATGCCACGGAGGATATATATTGGCACATGATCAAAATATTTTTTTTAGAAAAATAACAATAAATTTAAGTACTTGGCCTTCTTCGTGAACTTGAAATACTCCTATATTTGGGTATCTAGTATCCAACACTCCCCTCTGTTCTCTCAATCCTATTCTTCCTGATAACACATAATCATAATTCTACCCTCTTCTATTAAATGAATATTTTAGCTTCCACATCTTAGATCATGCATTTTTTTTTGTCTTCTTGTGCAAGACTTATTGCACTTAGCATAATACCATTTAGGCCTAATCATGTTGTTTCAAATGACAAATCTTCACGCTTCTTAACAATTCAATGGTATTCCACTGAATGTATACACCACAATTACTTTATTCATTTGCTGGTAGGCATTTAGGTTGATTGTATATACTGTCTAGTGCTCCAAAAGACTTCGGCATATAGGTACATGATGACTTCATTTCCTTTGGGTATCTACTCAGGAGAAGAATAACTGGATCATATGATACTTTTACTTTTAGTACTTTATGAAGTCTTAAAGTATATTTTCCTTAATGGCTGTGATAGCTTACATTCCCACCAACAATGTATAGAAATTCCCTTTGGTATGCCATATTGCCAGTATTTTGCTGTCATTTTAATTGTAGCCATTTTGACTGGAATGAGATATCTCATTATAGCTTGTATTTGCATTTTCCTGGTACTCAGTAATGTAGAACATTCTTCATATGCTTGTTCACAACCAAGTGTATATCTTTGTTTGAAAAATGCATATTTGGATCATTTTTCTTTATTTTTGATTAAATTTTTTTATTCTGTGGGTATTTTGGTGTTGTTGTTGTTTTGTTTTGTTTTTTGGTGGAACCAGAGATTGAACTCAGGCCCTTGCACTTGCCAGGCAAGCGTTTATTCTATTGAGTCATCTCCCCGGCCCCTATTTTTGTATTTTGTTTTTGTTTGGGGTTTTGGGGCTGTAATTTTATATATTTTGGATATTAATCTCTTGTCAGAGGAGCAATTCGCAAATATTTTTCCCCATTATATATACTGTTTCTACCCTCTGTTGGTTCTTCTGTTGTTCATACTGCTCTGAGTTTGACAGACCCATTGGATTACTTCTGCTTTTGATCGTGTCCTAAATGTCACTACCCACACTGGCACCTTGAAGTGCATGCTCTGCTTTCTTGCAGTAGTTTTGTAATTGTAAGTCTCAACTTACAGTCAGTTTTTGATGTGTTTTGAGTGTATTCTTGCACAGAGTGAAAGACAGGAGTATAGTTTCATTGTGCATAACGATATCCAGTTTCTCAATATGATTTATTGAAAAACTCACCTTCATCCAGTGAGTTGAGGTGATTTTATTGAAGATTGGGTAGGTAAAGATGCTTGAATTTATTTCTTGGTTCTCCATTCTCTTCCTTTGGACTACGTATCCATCCTGGCATTTGTGCAGTGGTATTTTGGTTCCTACAACTTTATACTATGTTTTCTGGTCAAATATTATGCTGGTTGTTTCTCATATTCATGATTGTTTTGACTATTCAACATCTTTAGTAATTCCATATGAACTCAGGATGTTCTCTAGTTATCTGAAAAATGTCTTTGACATGTTGATACGGATTGCATTACATCTTTCTCTCTTTGTGTGCTATGTATGCACATTTTTACTATATTACATCTTACAATCCACGAAGATGGAATGCCTTTCATTTTTCATTCTTCAAATCTATTAATCTGTATTTTCTAATTTTTATTGAAGCGATAATTCACTGTCCTCGTTGAATTTTTTCCTATAGAACTTTTAAACTTATGTGAACAGTACTTGTTTCCTCAGAAAAATCCTTATTAGTGGATATAAATAATATTGGTTTTTGTATGCTGATTTTATTTTCTTCAATTTTACTGAATTTATTTACCAGAAAACCCAAAAGGTTTTCTTCATAATTTTTACGAATCTTGAGATTATTTTGTATATCAAATTGTTTTATCTGAAAACAGGTGTGCGCTGATCTCATCATTTCCTCTCTGGTTGTCCTTTATTTCTGAAATGTTGGATTGACATGGCTTAGGTAGACTTCACATACAATGTTGAGTGTCATAAAAGTAGATATCCTCAGAGAGTCTTATCTTATTCTTGATCCAAAAGGAAACAATTTTAGTGCTTCCCCATTCAGTATCATTCTGGTTGTCAGTTTATTATATGTAGCCTTTATTGAATTGAGGTAAATTCCTTCGATACATTACTTACTAAAGGTTTTATCATAAATGGATGTTTATTTTGTCAAATTCTTTTTCTGCCCTAATTAGGCAATCATGTGGGTTTTGCCCTTCATTCTGCTAATGTTACATATTACATTTATTGATTCCTTCATATTAAGCCAATCTTGCATTCTTTGTGTATCATGGTTATTAACATGATTGTAACCTTTTCTATGTGCTGATGGGTTCAGTTGTTTTCCACTTTGTTGAAGATTCTTGCATCTTTCTTGAAGAAGAAAAATTGATCTCTAATTTTTTTCTAATACATTCTTATCTGGTTTTGGTACCAGGCCTCATAGAAAGAGTTTAGAAAGGTCATGCACCTCGCAATTCTTTGGAATATTTTAACAATCATTTTCAGTTTCTATAACATTTAAAATTAATCAGTGAAGTTGTCTAGTCCTGAGATTTTCTTTTCTTGGAGATATATTATTACTGGTTGGATTTTATTATTCATTATTGGTCTGTCTGAAAATTTTATGTATTCATAGCTCAATTTTGCTAAGCTGTGTACACTCAAAAATTTATCCATGTGCTTCAATCTTGAATTTTTAATGTGTAGTTATTAATAATGGAATATAATGATCCTTGTATCTTTATACTACAAGTTGCAATATTAGCTATTTTGAATCTGTGACTTTATAAATTTGTATTTTCCTCCTTTATTCTTGACTAATCTAGGTTTATTGATTTTATTTCTTCAAAACATTACATTTTTATGTATTTTGGTTTTTTTGTGATTTTTTTTCCTCTGTATTGAATTCTGCTACATTATTTCCTTCCTTCTACTAATTTTGGTTTTGGTTGTACTTTCTTCTCTAGTTTTTAAGTTGCATTTTTTAAAAAAAATGTATTTGATACAGGGTCTCACTACACAACTCAGGATTATAGTGACCCTCCTGTCTTCAGCCTCCCAAGTTCTGGGATTACAGACATGTGCCACCACATCTGCTCTTGGTAGCTGGTTTGGCATGCCCAGGTGGGGCTTGCGTGGAATGTGGTGCCAGGGGTTAAATCTGGTTCCTGCACTTGCCTATCTGAGCTATTTTGCCAGCCTCAAGTTACAACATTTTCTAAATATGGGTGCTTATGATCAGAAACTCCAATACTCCTGCGCTTTCTAGGCAGACACTTATTCTACTGAGCTATCTCTCCAGCCTTTATTGCAATAGTTTTTAATTTCCCTTCCTTTAGCTTTAGATTTTAGAGTCTGTTAATTTAAGAACACAGTGTTCAATTTCCATATATTTGTACAATTTCTAAATTTCTTTTTGTTGATTTCTACTTCAATTTCATTATTTATTATAGAAGATAATATGGTATTATGTTTATTTAGATTTGATTAAACTTTGTTTTATAGCCTACCATATGATCTATCCTAAAGAGGTGCCTTAAGCTAATGAAACAAATATGTATTCTGGGTCTGTTGAATAAAATATCCTGTACATATCTTGTAGGTCCATTTATTTTACACTCCAGTCAATTCTACTATTTCTTTGTTGATTTTTGTATGGATTATCTCTCCACTGATAACAGTGAAGTATTGAGGTCCCCAACTATCGTATTTATGCCTTCTCTCCCTTCAGATCTAATAATATTTTCTGTAAATAATAGAGTGTTCCATCACTTGGGTCATATGTATGTCAAATGATTATTTTCCTTTTGCTGAGTTGATACCCTTAGTCATTCAGTGGCCTTCTTTGTATCCTTTTTTAAACACTTTTTATTTCAAATCTACTTACATGAGTATAACTACTTTTGCTAATTTGGGTGTCTGTTTGCAAGTTTGATTTGTTTGTTTATCCCTCACTACATTCTATATGCATATTTATGAATGAAAAGGATCTCTTATAGGCAGCATGCTGTTGGTCTTGATTGATTTGTTTAGGAGCTTTGCTGTTATTTTATTTTGTCTTTTTAAAATAATTCCAGCCAGTCTAAATATTTCATCTTTACATTCAAGATAATTTTTAAGAGTAGAGAGATATTTCTGACATTTTGTTATTCTTTCTGTTTTCTGGTTTCTTTGCACATTCCTTATTCTTTTGTTCCTCTATTGTTGCTCATCTTTGTGGTTTGATGATGTTTGAGTATTAATAGACTGTGATTCTTTTTCTCTTGTGTTACCTTTTACTAGTGAATTTCTTTTTGGGTGTGGTGGGAATTGAACTCAGGACCTCATTCTTGCCAGGCAGGCACTATACCACTGAGCTAAATCCCTGGTCCTTTACTGGTGAATTTTTGTACTTCTGAATATTTTCATCACAATAGCATTTTTGTAAGACTGATATGTGACCACATGCCATGGCAGCCCTGCTCCCAGGGCACGCTGACACAGCGACCAAGTCCTGGCATGGTGGCACATGCCTGTGATCCCAGCACTAGGGAGGCTGAAAACAGGAGGATCAGTATGAGTTCCAGCTGCGTAGTGAGACCCTGTACCAAATACATTTTCAAAAGGCTGATATGAGAGTTGAGCTGTTCAGAAAAGCTTCCCAGAGCTTTTAGGGTCAGGACTGCCAAGTTCTAGGTATAGCTGTCTGGCTACCTCGCAGAATTTCCGGTAGATGGGTTCTCAAAAACGATACCAGAAAACAGGAGCCTTAGTGATGGAGGGTGTGATGTGGGCTGAGATTTCTCTCTATGGCACTAGAGCAGTGTACTTTGCTGGGAGGGTAGTACCACAAGCTGGGCTCATAGCTGGGGCCAGTTAGTACATTCTATCCCAGGAACAAATATCTTAGGCATTGGTGGTAATATTGAAGACTGCTGAAGGCCTCCTGTTTACTCTTTACCTACTGAGTGAAATCCCTGTTAGTTCAGAGATGACCTTGACTGGAAAGATAGAACAGTAAATGTTATACACCTACTTCATTTCCTTACAAAACCATAATGTACCTTCTCACTCCAAGACATCTCTAACATACTCCCCTACACCCTAGAGATGTGCTACCCATACTCTAATGGATATTTACTGCTTTTTCTTTGTTTCTCTTTTTCTTTCTTTAATTCTTTCATACAGGGGGAAGTGGTTCCATCCATCATGAACTGCAATTTGTAAAATCATGTTAATAAGCTCAGTTCTACTACTTGACAGCATAAAATCTTGGGAACATTCTTTAATCTCCTTGTGCCTCAGTTTTTCTGTCTGTAAATGATAATAGTAACTGCCTCCTAAAATAATAAGGAAGATAGAGTTAATAAATGATTAGAACAGTTCCTGAAAAAAACAGGCCCGTATAATTGTGCCTTTTATTATTTTGCATCCTATTCATTGTATTAGAACATTTGATTGACTGCAGATTAGCCATGACAAATTCTGGTATCAAATGGATCTTCTTAGCCAAGTAGCTAAAATTCTCCTTTGAGATTATGTAAATGAAAGTGTTCACTGACAAGATTCTAGGTAGTGACTGCTCTTATCAAAAGCAAGCAAGAGAGTTTATTTCAAATTCATTGTGTGATTTTTTTTCAAGGGACCCCGGAAATGTCAAATTCAACTGAAATAGGAAATGAGCACTCTGCCTCGTGCAAAATGAACAAGATCCAAGTTCATTTGATGAGTTTCAGCTGGACATTCAGGTTGTTCTAAAAGAAAGTAAAGTTGTCTATTGAAATATACTTTACCTGGCCAAATACGCAATGCTGTAAGCAGGCATAAAAGTTGAAGGCAATTAAAACAGAGATCCCCGTTCATCATTTTAGCAATCAAACACCAGAAGACAGTTTTGTAAGAGAACATGATGTGAGTGCTATGCCTGTAGCTTGTGCTTCATGAGTCAGTGCTTCTTGCTGTTAACTATTACGAAGGCAACAAAAGGATGCTACCAGCAGTGGCAGACTTGTTAGTACCCTATCCAATGTTAATTCTTCTCTATTGCTTTTAGCAATTGAATTTGTTTAAATATCACAGCTGTGTATTATCAACATTTTACTTTAATTTAAAATGTTTAGTATAGAGCTATTTTCCTTTTGATGTAATGCCAAAATCTTTCCACTGAATATCTATGTTGATTTCAATTCTCCATTTTTCTTTCCTGAATAAATCAGTCTCATAATTTATCTTCTAAACTTTCCAGTTTGGGCTTCTTTAAAGGAGAAAATAAGGCATTTAAGAGACAATGAATGAATATATTTGCACAGTTTGACAATTTTTTTCAGGCTTTCATAATTGTCTTTTTACATCTAATTTAGGAACACTTTCTTAACTAAAAATTGCCTCATGATGTATTTCCAAAGCACAAGTTTCATTTTCATAGAAGCAACAACTTTACTGTTCTCTACTTTAGAATTATGAATTTAGATAATATTTAGTTAAATCATATAATCATAGTAAAAAGTTTTGAATACACAGTTTGGGAAGAATAACTAAATCTTGGCAAGCAAAAATGTTTTTAAATAGGGGAATAAATTTGTTTAATTGTATTTGAGAAGAACCTTATAACTACCAAGATGCAGTGCATTTGTTCATCTTTGGAATATTTAATAGAAATGACAAATATACATTTTTAGAATACTATATGTAAGAATATATATATGTATATATTATATAATACATATATATATTCTTAGATCTTGAGGATTGTTATCAGCACTCCTGAGATGTTTACAAGTCTATCTCTAAGAGGACAAGGAGCTATTGGTCATTATAATGGATTGAATGGGGATCCGTAAGAACTTATATTTGGAATTCTACCTGTCTTTAGCATCTCAAAACATCACTCAGTTTTGAAATACTATCATTGTAAATGTCATTAGATAAGAAGTCATGCTAGAGTGGGATGAGCCCGTAATCCAATATAACTGGTGTTAAAGGTACAATTTGAGGACATGCACACATACTAATATATGAAGATAAAAATGGGCATGCTGGTATTATATCTATAGGCTAAGGAAAACAAGATGTTTCCATCAAACTACTGCAAGATACAAAAGGAAGAAACAGATTCTCACATACCTCTCAGAAGGAACCAAACTGGCCAATGTCTTAATCTCAGACTTCAGAACTGTGAAGCTCTGAAGAAATGATAAAGTTCTATTATTTAAGCCTCTCAGCTTGTAATACTTTATTATGGCAGTCCCATGACACTAATGTAGTCATTCTTGGGACCAATTTATCCATAGGTTATGGTAATGTTAAGTTTCAGTCTGATTTAAACTAGCTTCCATATGCAAAACTTCTTGCATATTTGTCAAATCTTTCCTTGCCATGAAAATGTTTCTCCACCCAATATTCTGTCAAGTTGTTTCAGCTCTAGTTTATCTTAGAATATATTCCTAAACATAATATGATACTTAAAACTAAAACTGGCATGTAGGCTGGTGAATGCAAATACAGTAAAAAGTGAGTCACCCTTTCCCAAGTTGTGACTCTTTCTAGATCAAAGTAATAATTTTTATAGTCACGTTAAATTTTTCATTTCTTTTAAACCATGTTTTCCATATTCTAGCCCTTTCTGTAGTTGATTGGAGGAGGTAAGGAAAGAAATCCAGAAATAGGCAAATTTAAGTATTTATTCCTGTGAAATTTCATGTTGTTGTTCTGCCATATCAGGTTTGGCTTGAAACTTAGGGCATTCATTTAAGTCACTAGTAAGTCTGTTGAAATGTACAGTGAAAGGCCAGACCCTTCACACATTATCATGAAACTTCTTCAAGCCACATTCATGTAGTAAGTAAGCATCTGTGGTCTCCTTTATCTATTAATAATCAACAAACATAACTGTCCTAGCAACAATTTCATATCTCTTCATTTATTTAGTGAAACATTCATTTACTTTATTAAAACCCATATGGCCAGCCAAATAGCTCAGCAGATTAAAGTGCCTGCTTAGGCAGGCACAGGGGCAGGGGGTTCCATCCCCAGACCTTCTGTGCCAGCCCTGTCCCCAGGGCATGATGTGAGGCAATTGAGACTGGGCACAGTGGTGCCCATCTGTAATCCCAGCACTTAGGAGGCTGTAAACAGTAGAATCACTACGAGTCTGATCTAGTAGTGAAAACCTGAACAACCTTGTAGACCCTTCCATAAAATACAGGAAAAAAAAAAAAAAAGAAGAAGAAACCCACATAATGTTTCCATCTCTAAGCTTTACCTGATCTAGATGCCTAGCAATCCTCTAAAAAAAAGGAAGGAAGGAAGGAAAAAAGGAAAGAAAGAGAAAGAAAGAAAGAAAGAAAGAAAGAAAGAAAGAAAGAAAGAAAGAAAGAAGAAAAAGGAAATGGATCTAGTTTAATACCACTTGTTCTTGGAGAAATCAGGCTCATTCTTGATGATTCCAGCTAAATATTATAACATGCATTTTTATCTCTTAAGAAATTGGTTTCCAAATTTAGCTGAAATCATATCTAAGTCATTATGTAGCCTTTTCTTTATAAATCTAAATGAGCTTCAAGTTTTAACATTATAATATTTCAGTATAACGATGATAAAGTTAAATCTTTTTTGTTAGAAATTGCCTAAAGGAGGAATAAGGAGTATGCTTGTCATGAAAAAAAAGTATTTATAGTTTATAGTACTAAAGTTGCTTCAATCATGTAAACAGAAGCCAGCAAATATGCTTTTGAGAACACACAGCTTACTTTACGACTCACTCGGAACAGCAGTGTATGCTAACACTTTCTGTCCCCTTTATTTTCATTGTAAGACTCATCACTTGACACTATGTATACTTGTTAATGTACATAGTGTATGTTCATGTTGATAGACTATAAAATGCACTAGAGTAGGAAATTTGTCTGTTATTTTTGCAGCCATGTGACCCAAAGTCAAAAAGAAAGTGCCTAAATCATAGTAACTTCTCAACAAGTATGTGTTGAGATAGTGATAGAATTACCCAAAGATAAGTAAGCATTTCACACACAGGTAAAAAGAATACAGGCCAGAGAAAGAAAAACATAAAAATTAATTGAAAGAAAATTCATCTGAAAGTATTACAATATTAACTAAACATAAAATTATTTAACTAAAATGATATTCAATATTTTAGATATGTTTACTGTTTTAGAGGTATTACCCATCAGTGTAAAATAATTTAATTCAAAAACACTACATATCACATAATTTGCTTATTAAAATCAAACCAAATCTCACAGGTAGTGAAAATGATCTGCTCCCTGCATGCTGTACTTTTTGCACCTCATCTTCATTCTCGCTGTGTCATCTTGGCCTTCATGCTTATTATGGTTCAACTCTATTATGTCCCCAGACAGCTGCATGTGTTCAGAAGTGGGGCTTTTGGAGGAAGGCTTGATCATGGGGTGCTGTATCCTATCAGAGGTTTTATCCAGGGTTGTTTTCTGCGGCTGAGTGTGCTATTGAGAGACAGGTCCCAGTCAGAAGGCCTGGCCCCTGGGTGCTCCTCCACTCTCCTCAGGTCCTCCCTTCTCTCTCTGCTTCTTAAAGGCCATGATGTGACAGCTTTTCCCGTGCCATTGCCTTCCATCGTGTCATTTCTGCGTTTGAGCCTGCTGACTATGGACTAAAACTTCTGTAGCCAAGAGTCAAAATAAAGTTCTCCTGTAAATCATATGTATCAAGATGGGTATGGTGGCACATGCCTGTCATCCCAGCACTTGGGATGCTGAGGCAAAACGATTGCCCTGAGTTAGAGGTCAGCCTGGACTACATAAGCTAGTTCAAGGACATCATGCACTACACAGTGAGATCCTGCCTCACTAAAAAAGTTACTGGTGCCAGGTATGAGAAAGTGACCAAGACAATTCTCTTACATAAATTTTTATCACGAGTTGTAATTATCTTTTATAATCAGAAGAAAAGCAATTATGTAAGTGAGTAGTTGTTAAATAAATTTTTGGTTTTGATTCAGTTTGGTTTTCAGTTCCAACTATTTTCTTGGTTTATATGGTTAGCCTTTATTTAATAGTCATTAGAAATATACAGTACCTTTAAATGACAGTGGCTTCTGCCTTCCTACCAAAATTAAGAGTTTCATGATTCATTTACTAAATGAAACAATGTGATTCTGTTAAAGATTTCCAAACACTATATATGCAAGAAATCCTTAGATTCTTCACAATAAAATCTTTGAGAACACAGAGATACTATCTGCATTTTGGTGCATAAATTGAGCCAGCCAGACAAATTGACTTCTAATAGGCAGCTGATGGATAGATAATATTAATTAAATTATTCTAGTGTTAAGTAAAAAACCCACCAATGTAAAAGGACTTTACAGTTTACAAAATACTCCCACACAGCTTCAATTCTAATGTGAGTGAAGTTACTTCAAAATTGAATTCCACTTTTAGAATACAAATTTCTCCAGTCTCTACAGCCTTCGCATTAGTAAAGCAGTTCTTGCAATGTTTATCCTTCAAAAAGCACCATCTGCCACTACAGTATGAGCTCTTCAAGACAGTAATTATTTGCACTCTTTTAACACCTTTCATAGGAGAAAGGAAGGATATGGAGTTTGGAAGGACAGAAATGAGCTACTGAAATTAAGGGCTTAAGCAATTGCTGTAAGATCAAAGCATACTCTTTCTGTTTCTAACGCCTTCATCCACACATCATGGCTAGGAATTTCAAAAGGATATTGGCTGATCAAGGCAATTTATACCTTTATTCCATGGCCTAAAGCATTCTAAGTGTCCTCACTCTGCATCTCAGAAGGAGTTATGATATAGCAATACTGAATACTGACCAACTCCAGTAGAACCAGAGAACATCCAGGGATATGAATAAACAAATGTTTTATCCACTTATTTATCAATCAGGTTATCACTGTAATAAATACAATAAGAATTAGAAACATCACACCACAGTGAGATATGTGCGCCCATGTTAATAGCAGCACAATTTGTCATAGCTAAATCTTGGAAACAACCCAAATGCCCATCAGCTGAGGAATGGAAGAAAAAGATGTGTTTTTGTACAATGGAGTATTTCTCAGCTATAAAGAAAGATAAACTTGAGGCTTTTATAGGTAAATGGATGCAACCCATAAGGGAAATAAACCTACATTTGTAAACATTATTTTGTCTCCCTAGTGTAAGAAACTAAAAGAGTAAATAGGATAAAAAAGGTACAATAGATAGCGTGAAAGGGAAGCAAATTGCTCAAAAGGAAAGAACAACTGGGATGGGGGAAAGGGGAAAAGAAGGAAGATAGATATTATTATGCAAATGATATAGACATAGATACAGATACAGATACATTAGCTAAGATAACTGTACTACTAATTTCTATTGGCTTGTTAAAAGAAACAGAGTTTATATTGTTTGATCATTGTACAGGCTTATATCTGGTAATCTGAACAATTACTTTGAAGATAACAATGCACAATATAATAACCATTGTTAATTTTCTATTCTCTTGTTTTGAAATTATGTATCTTCATTGCTTTTCTTATTTTTAAGGGAAAGAAAGAAATGCAATAAGAAATGAGGCCCACATTTTCTATGCTCCATAAGGAAAAAGCATACAAGAGAGTTTATAGTCATTTACTCCCTTCTGATCACTACCTTGATTGGTGTTGGTATATTAACAGGTAAATAAGTCTTAAGAAAAGAAAACATGGCCTTCTTATTGACTATTTTACTCAACCACTGAAAAATAAAAGGGGCCAGGGATATAGCTCAGTAGATTATGCACCTGCCTGGTAAGCGCAAGGGACTGAGTTCAATCCCTGGTTCCTCAAATAAATAAAGAAGTAATAAAAGAAAAGAAAAAATTATTAGTATTGAAAAGTACAGAGACAGACCCAGAGCGCATGCCCGCAGAGTGAGTGAGCCGACCGGGGGCGCGGGATCCTGAACAGACCCAGAGCACCCGCCCGGTGAGTGAGTGAGACCACCGGGACCCTCCGGATCCTGAACAGAACCAGAGCGCAGGCCCGACCTAGGCCACAGGATCCTGAACAGAATCAGAGCATAGGCCCGGTGAGTGAGTGAGACGACCCGGGCCCGCAGATCCTCATTCAACCCAGGCTGCAGGCGCAGCAGGGAACCCTTCAGCAGAACTCCCTGCAAGGAGGTTAGAGGCAAGACCCACCCAGCTGATTCAGGAGCAGAGCATCTTCCCAGAGAGACACAAAGGGTTCAACTCTAATGCCTGCAGCAGAAAGAAGTGGAGCACACAGCCAGAACCAAACAACACCCACCTGGAGGAATCTGAACTTCATAGATCCGGACCTGGTGCTAAGGTAATAACTCTATCTAAGCTCTACACCAAAGGTCAGAAGACAGTGGTATACAAAATGGAAAAGAGAAGGAACAAAATGCAGTCTCAGGCCCTGAGTCCACCCCATACAAATGCAGAAGACACTAGCACTGAGGAAACTGGAAATCACACACCAGATATCTCTGAAATAATAGTGTTGACAGTAAAGAATCAACTGCAGAAAGGCATAGAAGAAATCAGATCAGAAATAATTTTGGAACTAAAAATGTAGTGGTAAATATAATCAAAGAAGTACTAAGTGCTTCTAAAGAATACACTGATAAAAAAA
>NW_004524846.1:404385-412965 GCF_000260255.1 Octodon degus | reverse complement strand
AAAAAAAAAGAAAAGTACAGAAAGGAAAGTGTATTTACCTACCTATAAAGCTTATTTCAAGGTTTTCTATTTTAAAATGGCATTGTTGGCCAGTCTGAACCCCTTAGCTTTGTCCTTTGGTAACTTATTTTATTTTATTTTATTTTTATGGTACCAGGGATCAAACTCAGAGCCTTGCACTCGCCAGGCAAGTGCTTATTGCACTCAGCTATCTACCTGACCCCTTGTTAATTTATTTTGAAAAGATATTTTACTTACTGTGATCTAAAGTTAGTAACGTTTACCACTGTCACTTACATTTAACATATTGTAATTATTTTAAAAATTGTTTTATTTTGCCATGTTGAGACCCTAGTTATGTTCTTTCAGTTTTGTGTTGCTCAACTCTAAGTCCTTCATTTAAGCATTTCAGAGTACACAATTCTTTTTTCAGAATTTACTTAATAAATAAGACACAAAAATAATGAGCTCAAAGTTTGATAAAGAAATAAATTACAAAATTTTGGAAATAACCCAAATGCCCATCAACTGAGAAATGGCTAAAAAGATGTGGTGTTTCTGCACAATGGAGTATTGCTCAGCTATAAAAAAGACAAATCTAAGGCTTATATAGGTAAATGGACACAACCAGAAACCATACTCATAAGTGAAATAAATCAGACTCACATGTGCAAACATTGTATTGTCTCATTAATGTAAGAACCTGAGCAGATAAATAAAATCTGAAAGGTACAACAGATACTGTGAAAGGGAAAGAATTTGTTCAAATAGAAGGAAAAAGTGGGATGAGGAAAGAGATAGGGTTGGGTGAGAGATATAATTGGTATGTATGCAAGTTGGCTTGGATAGTTGTACTGCTGACTTCTGCTGGTCGACAGAGGAGAGCAGTTTGATGCTTAAATTTTTTCCTTGTCTTTTTAAATTTCTTATAACTATTTTAACTAATTTTACATGCTTATATCTGGTAATCTGAACAATTAATTTGAAAACAATATGATGCAATACAGCAACCATTTTCAAATTCCAATTGTTTCTTTTAGTGAAGTTCTATGTCATTTTAATGTGTTTCTTTTACTATTCTGCATTTTGATAATAATAAAAAAATTAAAAAATAAACATTACAGAACTGATCACCAGGAAACAAAACTGAACAATTCAATTTTTCAGTCTAGCAACAACATAAATATAACTGTTTTACTAGTCTTTAAGATTCCAAAATACTCTAGGAAAAAAAATCAATCCCAATTTTATTACAAAAGTTAATAAAACTGATTACCAAAAGATTCAGCAAAGATGATAGCATTAGCTCTTGTTTCTATTCTTAGAAGGATGAAAGGCTTATATTTAAATTTTATTTTACTTCATTACTGGTATGTATTTTATTGGAAATAAAATTCTGTGGAAAGTATATGAATTCTATGGATAGGCTGTCATGAATGAGAATTTTCTTGACGGCAATTCAAGTCATCAGGTTAGAAGAGTCAAAAAGTCGTCTCTTTGCTTCCAACTGGAATTTATTTTTTTCAGATTTCCTTAAAAGTTAGGCTCAAATGTTTCCAGAAATAGATATTTCACCTTAGCCACAAAATGCCTTGCAATCAGAGCAGCACTGGGAAAGAACTCAGGCTTCAGTGACTCAGAGATGTGAGTGAGTAGAGGGGTGTGTCAGAGGAAGAAAAGTGCCAGGTCTGGTAGCAAGCAGGACTTAAAACACAGAGGCTAAAGAAGAGAGTACAGAAAGTGGGGAAAATGCAGAGCAAGACAGGTATATCTTCTTATGAAATTTAATTTTTTACTCTGCACTCTATTGCTTCCCAAAAAATCTATTAACTATTTAATATTCTTAAATACTTAAGGTACTTTCAAAGGGAAAATTAGCAAGACCATTGCTGACATTTCAACAAAAACTACACTTACATTTCATTCTTATCTAATCTGCTTTCAAATTCATTAGCTGCAAAATACACCTTCATAAAATAGCTCCTTGTTTTAGAACCCAGCTGCATGTGAATGAAGAAAAGCCTTATCACATGATGTTCTTGGAGAAAGATGAACTAAATCTGGATGTTTTATTAAGTGATTTTCATAAACTACCTGCAAAATAACTTTACAGTCTCATATATTAGAAGTTATCCACAAATCCCATAATATAAAAAAATAAATTTTCCTATATTTTGAGAATTATCTGTTATAGAAACATCACAGTGAAGTTGCATTCTAAGGAAAACATTCTGCTGGTTAATCTTACTTTCACTGGATAAACTTTTTCCTTTCTAATAGAGAAGAAAGGAAAAATCCTTTTGCATGGAGTATCACCTGCAGTCGTTCAACCTTGCAAAACCCTTTCTTGTATGAGATGTATTTATGAAGCTTTTCACTGTAGTACATGAGTTAGGATTAAGAGGTCTACAGAAACCTCAATGACACGAAAAAGCATGTTTCCTTATCCTTGTAGCAGTCACGCAATAACATGTAGTGATATTATTTGTATGACCTGGTAAACTCAATTTGTAAAATTGGTGTGAGGCTAGCTTTGTGGTAAGTGTGTTTAGTGTATAATAACAGGCTGCCCTCACCTTTCAATAACTCTGGTTCCATTTTATTTTTTTCAAAGTGGATCTGAGAAAAGGCAAATGCTGCCTGAACATACATATGCATGAAGACCATCTAAAATACCCATTACAAAAAGACTATATGGCTAGTAGAAAATCATTCAGATTTGTTTCGCAAGTCACAGTGGGATGGTAGACAATGCATACAAGCCCTCTTCCTGTCTTTTACTCTGCTTTAATAAATCAAACAAATTTGAAGAGCTGGCAAGTTCTTCTCAATGTCAACCAACAACCTGGGAAAGAGGTGTCAGTATTGAAAAATGAAACTTCGGGGTCTTGAGTTGCTGACATTATCTTTCCAGGGTTCCAGTTGTCACTCCACATCAGTAAAGCACATTAATCTGTTCCATATTGTTTGACAAGGCTGTAATTATCTTCTTATCACTCCAATATTTCTATTAGAACCATTTAGGAAGTGGTGCTGTGCAGTAAGTCACAATAGCTAAACTTTTTAATTAGGGGGAAAAGAGTATATCTGATACATAAAAAAAAATCAGACATTCTGTCAGTTAGTGGTTTCCAGCATTTGGACTACCACTAAATATGTAATTCTCATATAATTTTACTGCCTTAAGCTATAAATATCTCTAGGACCATTGATGCTAGCCCTAGAGACTCTTAAGTTGCTGATCTGATTACTTAATAATAGAAAGCATTTGGAAAGACCTATTACCCATTTTCATAAAGAAAATAATGAATATGCATAAATGGGAAGTATATAATCTCAGAATTAAACATAAACTTTTACATTAAATAACTTTAGATCAATAAAAACTCACTAAATTTTTCTTACATCATATTATCCATACCTGACAAACTGGTAAACGAAAACATTGTGTCATCCCCCATGAATTAGAATTTGGAAAATACTGCTTAAAGTGTTATTTCATGAAAAAAAAAACCTTTTAACACTTGGTGGAAATTAAGGCTTATAACTTCTGTACTCTGTGGTTATATCCCAGAAAGAATGACTTATTTGCAGCTGCCAAAACCAGTGACAGGTTTTGACACAAGCTGTGAAAGAGGCATCTGTGTGACTAACGGCCTGACACACGTTTACTTGGTGGCTGAGCGCCAGTGTTTCATCTGGATGCTTGGCGTCAGACACAAATGCTTCTACCTTAGTAATTCCTGACTGGGACTCAGAAAAGAAAGCAGTTCCCATGGATTCTACCTCCTTTCCAGCCTCTGTCTCCTCCTCATCCCACCCGCTGCCCAAAGTTTCTCATTTCAGTCCGGTAGAAAACCTCATTTGAGGAACAGAAGCAGCAAACGTGTGTGCCAGGAGCGGTGGAGAGCAGGAGCCCTCGTGGACAGTGACCAGGAGTGAGACACAATGTGGCTCAGATGTCAATAAATGTCATGGAGTTAGCTTAGACCCAAGATGTTATTCTCTATAGATAGAGTTTAGCCAGGAACTATTTTCAGACCCAATTAACTATCATCCCTTTGAAGGTTTTTCCTCCCATTTCCCACCTTACTCTGTACAATAAGTAAATGAAAGTCAAAGAAGATAAAGTCACACGTGTAGTTAGGTCTTACGACTCATGTTGTGAACTCTTGAATGAGTTGCAGAAATGAATTTCAACTTTAGCAATTCACTTACTAGAAAATAACTCAATGGTCATGAGAGTTATGATTCAATATCAAAGTGTTCATAAATAATCCATGGGGAAGAAACACATTCTTGGCTGGTATTGACATGAGAGAAAAATTTATCCTGTGGACCCTCCTCATAAAGATAAAAGCAGGTAATTTAATGAAGAGTCATGACCAACAGCCTCATAGTAAACATAATGAATATCAACAATCTGCTCCTTCTAATGTCACTCAGGATAAGCTCATAACAAAGTTCCACTTCACAATTCAGCAAGCTCCTTCCCAGGAGGACCAGTGCTTCAGAATTTTTGCTTATCCAGCTTAGATGGAGTAGATTTAAGAGTAGCTAGGTGAATTGACAGAATGCACAGACCCTATGTCCTTCAGACAATCCTTCATAAATACCGTTTCTCCCAGTTGAGCTTCTGATAAGTGTTGAATGGCAGTGAGTTGAAGATTATATTCCCTGACAAGTACCTGGAGTACAGCTATTCTGTTTTTCCAGTTAAGTGCAAACCATATGTTTTAACAGCTCCTCAACCCAGAGACCGATTGACATTTTCTTATGAAAGCTGACAAGTCTGACAAGAACAAATGCTTGCAGGGAAAGCTACTCCATCTGCACATGGAGATAAACAACAGAGTACCTATGAGTAGGGCCAATATTCTTTTGAAAAACAAATTACTCTTCTCCTCACAAATAAAAGGATGATCAAAGTGCCAAATATCAGGGCCATATGATAAAAACATAATAATTTTAGGCTAGATTAATTTTAACAAAATGCATGCCCACTTGCAGGAACCAAATTTTGTTCCACTCTGCTTCTACCATCTGCCTCCAAGGACATCTCCTTTCAATCTATTCCAAAGGGAGATGAATTCTTCTCAAACCCAAAATCTTTTACGCCCATTCTTCTAATGAATGAGTCAATCACTGTGATAAGGGAATGAAAAACCAGAAAAATGGCTGGCCTTTTCCCCTTTATATATGCTTGCTTATAAAGAATGGAAAATAGAAATAGGGTTGAATGTTATTTCTATGAGAAAAATTATAGCAGTTCCTTTCTTTCTTTTTTTCTGATTCTTTTATCTTTCTTCTTTTTGGCTCTTTGTCCCATGTACCTCGGTGAGAGGAATTCAGATAATACTGGCTGGAACTTATGCCTCCATGAAAATTTTGCGATAAGCAAATTTGCTGCTCATTTTAATGAAAATATTTTTCTCATTTTACTGGTGTTAAAACAGGCAAAAATATGCTATCTATTGGTTCAACATAATTCACCAAAATCCAAGTAGCAATTTGGAACCGAAGTCTTCTTTGTCAGCTGGGCTTCTATATATTTATCACTCACAGAGACTTCAAGGGGCACTAATAGAGGACAGTGTATTGTAGATAGAGACGCAGGAAACATAATGGCCTGCAACAGTGGTAAAGAGTGGAATAACAGTGTTTGGACCTGTTATCCCTTGGGAAAATGTAAGCTTGTGAATAACACACCAAGAAATAACTGCTTCAAATGGATAGCCTAACAAGCATAATTATCTATACTTTAAGGACAGTAAAAGGTTGTCTTTAATAGTGATGTTAGGACATCTCACTTTCATCAATGAATAAAAGAATCCAAACATAAAATCAATAAGGGAGCAATGGATTTAACTAACATAATACCAAATGAAACTTAAAGACATATACAAAACATTTCACTCAATATTAACATTCTCAAGCATAAATATAGTATCTTTCAGAATAAATCACAGCTTAAGCCACAATGTCTTAATAAATATAAGAGATTGACATTGTATCGATAATTTTTTCAGATCACAAACAAAAACTAGAGTAAGAACCATATTGTGGTGGTTAGATTGGAACATTAACTTAAAGAGTCAGAAAGGATTTCACCTAGATTTCAAAGAAAATCCTGGGAGTCCTGCAAAAGAGAACCCAGGAGAGAAGTGTATGAAGCTATGGAATGAAGTTAAAGGTCCCTGGAAATCCAAGAAGTTGGAGATACCAGGAAGATGCAAACTACCCCCCAAGAGAGCTGCATTCCATGAATGGAACTAGCTCATGAAAGAAGTTATCTATGTTGCAACCATCAGGGTCATAGGAGACACAAGCCCTTAGGAACTCAACCTTACCAGTACCACAATACCAGATGTAGAGCTTTATGACTTCCTGTTTGCCCTGCTGGGCTTCAGTCTTGTTTTGGTTTTATTCTTTTCAATCACTTCATTCCTTCCTTTTGAAATAGGAATGCTTTTATGTGCCTTATACTCAGGGATTATAGAATTTTTTGTTGGCTGTTTACAAAGGTCCACAACTAAAAGTTTGTATTGAGTCTCAGAAGAGACTTTGACATGGAATTTTGAAAAACGTTAGATTCTGGGGAAAGGAACTATTGTGTTTTGATTATATGTGAGATTGTTTCATTATGGATTTGCTATTTTCTTTATTTGAAGATTAAGTATAGCTTAAGGACATGTACTTGGGTAGCATGCTGACATTGGTGAGATGTGTTGGTGTAGGTAGAGGATACACTTGATTGCCCTGGGCATCTTTTTGGAGCATTAGTGAAGCGCACATCTGAGTGTGTCTGGAAGGGTCACAGAGGCACAGCCTTAGGGTCTATATATATTCTATGACCTCTTCCCCCCAGTACTGTTCTTTGGCTTTGCTTCCCAACAACAATAACTTAAGCAGCTTTTTCTTACCATGCATTTCCACATGACCTTACTACCTTAGCGCCTGCCTACCATCTTACTGAACCCTCTAAAAACATAAAAGTTTGAAGCAATTTAACTTAATTAGAAAAGAAAAAGTGGGTTATTCCCAATTGTTTACAAATGAACTCACTTTAGGATCTCCCCCAGTAAATTCATGACTTCATAAATATGTTATAGAATTTGTTTGCAGTTCCACTTAACAACTAAACTTGTGTCTTATCACATTAATTTACTGAATACAAGAATTAAAAAGAAAAAGGTTCTAAAACTAAGGAAAGATGTTATACATTTCTGGAAAGAAAAAGCTCTATGAGCTTTTGCATCACTGAGATCCAATAATGACACTCACAATTTAAAGGAGGATAAGTTTAATTTGGCTCCTAGTTTCAAGGGATTTAGTCTGGGATTACCTGGCTCCAGGATAGAACCACAATGGTCAAAAGATAAAGCAGAACAAAGAAGCTTCATTTGCGGCAACCAGGAAACAATGATAGACAATAAAGGGTGAGAGACTTATAAAAAACCCAAAGTAATACCTCCATGATCCACCCAGATAGATCCAGACATGTGCTCCACCAGTGGGCAGATCCCAAACTAATCAAAGGAAGTCTTACCCTAATTTCCATGTTCCACATCTTATCAACTTGATATTTAAACATACCTCCATAAACTACACTTAATCTTTACATAAAAATTAGCAAGTCCATAACTCTACCTAAAATAATCCCTCAATCAAAATTTGACAGTGCCTTCCTTAGAGTCTCAAGAGTTCTAGCATTTTTCAAAAGTCTGAGTTAAATTCAAAGCAAATTTTTAACTATGAAGTTCTGTCAAAAATCAAAACAAGAACACAGTCTCAAGGTGCATGACACAAAATAAACATTCTCATTCCAAAATGGAAAATAAGGGAATAGAATTCAACCAAAAGAAGATTGAAACAAGAAGGGCAAACATTAAGTCCTATAGATCCATGTCTAGTATTTGGGATACATAGTGGGGAGATATGAATCCCAGATCTGGGTGGCCCCACCCCTGATCTGATTTCTGGACCTCCAGGATGGCCTTTCCTTTTGGCTAACTCCAATCAGGGGCTACCACTTACCTTGAAAGATGTTTCACTTTTCTGTTATCTCCAATTTCCAATGAGATCCACTGCTTCATTTCCATAAATTCATACACTGATCTCACAGGGGCACTTTTTCAGGGCTTCCACCCTTCTTTGGAATCTTATTAGAAACTCTCCTGACCTCACAACTCTTACATTCTATATTCTGGGTAAGCCCAAGGCAGTTTGTAAAGTCCTTCCTGCTCTGCAGCTCTGAGTCACTCTCCAACTCTCCAATTCTCTGGATTTCTCTGGATTTCCTTAATGCTTCATTGGAAGCACAGAGTTAGTTCAGTTTGGTGGTACCTGCTCATTGTTCATTGGCAAATAGTATTATAAACAATGGATCAGGCTCAAGATGCAGCAAAATCAGTCCCCCATTTAACAAAAGACCTGAAACTACACTCCAGGGGATTAAATAAATGGAAGACATACATACATGAATTATACTACTACACCCAAAGTTTTTTATAGATATAAGATCAAAATATGTTCGCTTTTCTTTGCTTCTCTTTTCTTTTTCTTTGTTCAGTTGAATGA
>NW_004524846.1:391443-404280 GCF_000260255.1 Octodon degus | reverse complement strand
ACACACAACCTTACCTACCATCTTATCTTTGATGACTTGGTGTTCATAATTTGATGAAATGACCCTCTTTATCACATTTTCATAGAAATGCAAAACATATTTTTCTTTATCTACTTAATGTTTTTGTTACTAGAAAATTACTAGCCCTAAATTCATTGGTAAAATCTTTAAAAATGCAGAAATAACCACAAATTTTCACAATCACCATCATAATTTTTATTTTTTAAAGGCAAGGTCTGATAAGGTCTGGAACATATCTATGGGTCAAAGCCTTGTGTGAGGCCCCAGACACTGCCAAGGTACACACACACACACACACACACACACACACACACACGGCCAGTGGTCAGATCTCTAGAAAGAAGCATAGTAATTTTTTTTAAAGTTCATCTTAATATGTCAATTTTACTTCCGCTATTCAGAAAAAATAATTGAGCTTCTTTTAAAAGTGTGTTATACATAAATACAGACTCACATCAGAAATTCACAACAGATCAGTTACAAGGATTACCACCAGTGATAGACATAAAGAAGACTTCCTCCAAAGGGGATTTGATCACTACTCCTGAAATATTTTATTGGATATATTCTTGTCTTATTTGTATGTCTGAAAGTAAATAAACTCAATGAGGAAATCACAAATGAGCATATACTGAAAAACATAGAAAAGAAAAGAAAGGGAGACATTCCGAAGTTCCTTATTTTTCACCCGTTTTACTATTTCTCCTAATCCAAGGAATTTTTTTAAATCTCATTCTTCATTATCCCTAATGATCAAGCATTCTATGGCCATCTGGATCACCTTTTGATATTTATCTCATGCTTACAGTTTATATGTGTCTCTTCACCTTAATGACTATAAAAGAAGTGGGCTCTTAGGACAAAGTACCCAGCATAACTGGTGTGCTGTGCTGTAGGGATGAAGAACTGGTCCCCAGAAACCAGTTTGGTTAGATAAGATTTGGGGTTTCGAAGGTCTATTTAATGTGTACACCTTTTATCTTTCAGAATACTAATTAACAGACTTATAATTGCCTTTTAACTGAGCCCTAAATTCAAGATGCCTTTGGGATTTAGCACTATTACCCTCTAGTTTAAAGAATAAATGATCTTCTTCCTAGTTTAAATAGTTATATATCCTGTCTCTATATTTTATTTCTAAAATCTTCATTGGTCAGATTCTGTATTAAGGACAGTTTTGCTTATTTAGAAAACATTTTTAAATTTATTTTAACTGATAAAAAAATGTACCATAAAGAAGTAAAAATAAAAGCTTTTTGTGGAGTAGGGTTGGGGGCTCAGAAATCCGTGGAAATGTTCCACAGGTTTATTAAGGACACACACACAGAAAATCATTATGTCCATGTCATCTTCTCCTGAAATCATATGCCTTCATGCGGTTTGAATGAAACACTGTAGTAATAAATTGATTAACATTTCCTGTGCTTACCATGAGCCGTATACAGATCCACAGGCCCATAAAGCCAATTACAACCACAAGAATACTTCCAAATGGATTTTTGGTGAATTCATCAAGAGGGAATGAGCTCCCTTAACTGGGTAGAACAGGGAAAATCATACTAGAAGAAAGCATAAGTCTAGAGTTGGACTTGTCATCTTCCCATGATGGCCTTGTGGTCTGAATCTTTCTCCACCCACATACTCATTCCTCTTTATTGTGGAAAGGTTATACTGGGAATCTAGAAGGCCCTAAAAGAGAAATAAAACACTATTATGTTATTTTTCTGACACTGTGTGTTTCTCCGTATCAACTTTACTCTAATTTATACTTCCTTAAAACCTATATTAAATCATTTTATCACCAAATTAGGGCATAAGTGAATTAAATACATTGTAATCTCTCAGTACATGGTTATCTAAATCTCATAGTCCCCTCTTTGCAGTTATTATTTCTATAAATTTTGGGTGTGCATTTTTCTGTAGAATTTGATAAAGGAAAGTAAAACTAATAATATAATAAGAACAGAAATCAAATTTAGCAGAGGCTAGTAATGGATCAAGACACAGAAATTAATCTCCAGCACTGAAATTAATCTCCAATCAGATTTCATCTCCTTCTTAACCACTGAAATTCATTTCAAAAAGATTAGTGTTTGGTTGCAGCTTTTATGCAGCAGCTTAAATTCTTCTTCTTCCTGCATGTTATAAATCTACACAGGAACCTTCCTTCAGAAATCATTTTCAGTCGAATTGCATAGACATTAAATTTCAAATATGCTAATATGAATCTCTACTCTTCTGTTGATACAGTTTTCTAACCAATGAAAGATTCCACAGTGGAAAAGAAAAGTGTTTTCAAGGCTATTACAGACAGAACCATCAATGTCAGTTATGGTCCAAAAATCCAATTTAGGATTTGTCTGAGAGGAGTATATCTCCCCTTCCTCAGAAAAAGGTGGACCTTATGGTGTAATTCATGATGCATAACAGTGGCTGAAGCAGGAGTGCATATACATAATGCACATCCACGCTGCCATACATGGAAGGAAAATCTCTTAATTGAAGAGGACATAAGGCCACCCCGAGACCATCAGGCAGGTCTATTTTTAGCTCACTAACTCTTCATCTGCCCACACGAGGAAATTACAGCCTTGGCATTAATTATGGCTATGGAATTGTTACCTGAAAAATGAATTTTTTATGCCGTGCAAACAGTTAGGTAGCTGGAACAGGGAGAAAGTGCAACCGATACAGACAAGTAGTTCCTCCAGAGTCCAGTGAGACCATCTGTGCCTTTGCCTGAGCTTTTTCCTTTGGTTGCATTTGAGCTACTACATCCACTTGTGGCGAATGTTCTTATTTCAAAAAGGAACACCAGGGAAGAACAAAATAAAGTATTTTTTTCTTGTGACTGTCCTGATTAGTATGTATGCTCAAATGCATCAAACTAATGAGGCAGTGTCATTAGACAGAACAGCTGTATTGAGGATTCTGAAAGTTTCAGTACATTGAAAGGATAAAGAAAAAAGCTATTAGTTAAACACAAGTAGTCATACAGTAATAATTGAAAACAGTCAAGCAATATGTTGACTCCACTAATGACTACTGCACGTGGTAGAAAGGGTAGAATTTTAACATATTCATTTCCCTCGAAGCATAACTTATTACAAGCTTCACTTCAAACACAAAACACAGTAAGGCATAAACTTTTTTATACTAGAATACATGACCCTGGGCAGGTGAGATAGCTCAGCAGACTAAATGCCTGTTTTGACAAACTCAGTGACCAGGGTTTGATCCCTGGTCTTGCATGCTGCACCAGCCCTGTGCCCAGGGCACCCTGAGCCAGCAAAGGAGTCAAGGTGTGGAGGCACACGCCTGTAATCCCAGCACTGGGGAGGCTGAAAGCAGAAAGACTATGAGTCCGAGCTGCATAGTGAGACCCTGTACCAATTACATAAATGAAAAAAAAAAAAAAAAAAAGAATGTGTGACCCTAACGTATTTTAAGTTGCCTATTTTATTTAGGAACAAGACAAAATACACAATAACTTCTTTTTTTTTAAAATGTTATTGATAAACAGATAGTAATGAGACAGTTTCAAATCAAATCGGAAGTACAGTTTCAACAAATAATACACTGCATATATCACAATAACTTCTAATATTGTACTAATGCAATACTCCATTTATTTACTTAATCTTAAAGTTAAAATAAAGAAGTTCATCATTTTGCACACTTAAGTGAAAATACAGTGAAAAGAATAAGCTTTAGAGAAAATACAAACAGAAATCCCTAATCTTTATCCTCAGAGTATAACAGTAGTAAAATTAAATTCATAGTTAAGTCATGCCATGAGCATTTTAAACTCACCAGAAATAACAACTATCTAATTAGAAATGAGAAGCAAGAAATATTTAAATCTTTCTTGGCATTGTTGCATAATGTATTCCATTATTAGTTGACACTGCAATTACAGTAATCCTACAGTCCCTTCTGGTGCCTGTGAACACCGCCTATCCAGTATATTAGATACAGCCAATAAAATCCCAACACCAAAACTCCAAATCTATAAATCTAGGATAAAATGGATATTTTTCATACTCCAAAGACTTGACATTTTATAGAATTTCCCCTACAATCACAGAGCACTGTGGATGTAAAGGAAATTGGAAGCCTCTTTCAATTGAATTCTCCCTGGTATTGGCAGAGTAAGTTGAATATTTTTTGATTTCTCAGAAGGAGATATATATATAGAGAGAGAATATATATATATATATTCTCTAGTTCTTCCCTTCTCTCTCTGCTTCCCACTGACCATAACAGGAGCTTTCCTGCCCAGGCCCTTCCTCTAGGCCATTCCTGTGTCTAAGCCTGCTGACCACGGACTGAAATTTATGAAATCCTAAGCCAAAATAATCCTCTCTTCCTTTAAGTGGGCAGTGTCAGGTATCATATCTTGGTGACAAGATGGTGACAAAGACACTATACCCCTTTTGCATCTTCTTACCAGTACAGATGGGTCTAGATGAAACTGTGATATTAATGATTTCTTTATATCTCTCTGCCTCACTTTCTCTTGCCACCACTACCTTAGCCTCTTGCAAAACTCCTGCGTCTTTATATTCCTTTTTAATAAGAGAGTCTTCCCATTCCAGCTTTTATACCCTAGTTAATTAATGTATTCAATATTTATTGATCATCCACTATGTGCTTGGTACTAGACACTGGAATTATACATGATTTTCCCTTCCCCTCTTTTATCTGTGAAAATAGTCCTCCATTCTCCATTCTGTGCTCACAAAATCCAGCTCCTACAGTTTTAATACTGCTCCTCTTTACCGTACTTCTCAGATCCTTGGGAACCCTGCGCTTCCAGTTTTCTTTCAGCTTCAGGTCCTACTCAGGTTCTATTTTCTTTCAGAACAATCCCAGCACCTTCTCCTCTTTTCCTCCCTATACTTACTTCTTGGTATTTCTTTCTGACTTTTGACTTCCAATGCTATCTAAATGCTAATGATCCCCAATTTACATCTCCAAGTCAGACTTCTCTTTTGAACACCAGAACTGTGTGATCCATATCTTACTTTTCAGTTCCACTTGGCTTTTATATCACTCCTGGTCCTGATAAGAACCAGGAAGCATACTAAAATTAGGAAATCTAGCAAGGTTAGTTAACAACCTAGTATTTACAAAGGCATAGGCAGGAGAAGGGGAAGCATGGTAGACGATCCAAGAACTGGATTAGTAGCAACACAAAGTAAGTGTAGCTCTAGAAAGTAGAATTTTGTACATGAGGCTACCAGAACAGTGGTAATATTTGGTCAGGTAACACAGAATCTGAAAGAAATCTCACTGTAGGGAACCCAACAAAACAGATCATGATCTAGGCTGCTTCCTCCCTCCAGTCTATGATCTTCCCATCCACTGAACACAGGAAAAGCCAAAATGTAGAAAGGGGGTGGCCCTGCAGGTACCCAACGGGCAAGTAAAGGCAGGAGGAAGCCTGAGTTACCTTAAGACCGTCAGTCAAATCCCTGCTCAGCTCTGCGACATAGGCATGCTTATCGCTTAAGAAATGCCTGTGATGGGAGATTTATTAGCCCTTTATTAGATGTTCATTAGCACAGCTCACTCTGCTCCCTTCAAGACTGAAGACACCCAGGTTAGAGAAAGGAAGGCAACCCTCGGGATTTTCAGGGATATCCAATGGCCAGTTTTTATAGCAGCCAGTCCAGGCTCTGTGAACTGATACCTAGAAGTTTCCAGTCATTATCCTAAACTGACAGCCACCTTGGATCCCAGAAAAAGCAAAGTCTTGGAGAGCAAGCCGCAGTGAGGCCACTTGCCTTTGCTACACAGGAATAATTACCCCATGATAGGACCCTGTTATGGTTTGTGTCTAGTTGTTCCCCAAAAGCCTCATGCAGGCATGGGGTTTGGACATGTAGAGTTTGAGATTAACTCATGATCCACTGGGATTATGGGTCTTAGCATTACTGGGATTATAATAAGTATGAGTACTACACCCAACCCTGGGGCAGATAGCCTAAATGTAATATAAGAGATACAGACTTCCTGTCTCTATTGCATTGTTGCTGTTCCGCTGCCATGAACTGATGCTCTCTGCCATGTGCCAGTCTGCCTTGGAGCCAGCGAGTAATACTGAAACCTCCAGGTACTGTGAGCTAAATAAACCCTTCCTTTCTTCATTTTTGATGTCAGGTATTTGTCCCAGAAATGAGATAAAAGTAACTGAGATACCCCATGATAGGATCCCAAGTTTATCCCCAAACAAGGGGACACCATCTCATGATAGGAAGCCAATTTCTCCCTCAAGAGATGATGGCTCTCCTAGAACATACCAGAACCAGTCCTGAGATACAGATCAACCAGCCCACGACTTGACCAGGATGGCTGCTAATTATGCAAACTCCTGGAGCCAGGCTTTTTGCTCTTAACACCTAATAACAAGAGAGCAAAGGGATCTTGATGAAATGAACACAGAATGGCTTATTGGCACAGAGAATAAATCAGAGAAGTACAAAAGAATCTTTGGGAACAATAGGAAGACATCTCCACATTGATGTGTAATTGGCATCTCAAAATTAACATTTCTTTTTCTTTTTTTTTTTTTTTTTTTTGTATTTTAGGGAAGAGTCTACAGGGTGTTCAGGGTCTCACTACTAGATCAGACTCATAGTGATCCTCCTGTTTTCAGGCTCCCTAGCTGGGATTATAGGTGTGCACCACCACACCCAAACTCAGCTGCCAGCTCAGCATGGGATTGGGGGGAGGGGTGTTGTATGCGGGACCAGGGATCGAACCCCAGTCCCTGAGCTTGCCTAAGCAGGTACTTAGTCCACTGAACCATCTCACCAGCCCTCTTGGGGTCATTCTTGATTCCTCTATTTTTCATACATCTACATACGACCTGTCAGGGAGTCCTATGGTGCCTGTGCTCACAGTACAACCAGTATCACTGGCCAGCATCTTTGCAAAACTAATTCTTGGCTGAATTCTTACAGCAACACAAATGATATGGTGCACAGATAGTTTTGGGGCCAACATTTCTGAAACAGCTAGAAAATTCACCTGTAAAGAAATGTAAATGTGATCCCTAGCTTCAACATTATGATAATAATTTCTTTTCGTTTTGTACGATACTTTTGTTCTTATTTGTTGCTTATCTTTTTTCTAAATAAATACATTCATTTAATATACATGAAAGGTTGAAAACTGCCATTCATTATAGATTTAATGGTTTTACACAGAGATTGAAAATGACCATAGAAATCACATTTCTGCTTCAGTGAGTTCATAATGGTGAAGAATTGAAGGCAGATTACTAAAAATAAATTTAAATAATCCTCTTTGCAAATCAGGCTAAGCTTTGCCTGTTTAAGTCAGTTTGGGCAAAGAAATTCCAGGAATGAGTAAAATATGTGAACAAATTTTGATACTATTCCAAAGCCAAAAAATGCCAACATAATTAGCAAGTTCATCAACCAGCTTGTATAATCTTTTCTAAAACAATGCTATAAACTTAACAAATTCTTCCCCTGCCTTACTGCTTGTTTGATTTTGGAGAACAGGTTTCTCTTGCTTTTTCAATGCAAAATTAAATGAAACAATCAGGTAACACACTGATAAGAAGCAATTATCACTCCAATTGCACCTTAAATCAGACATGTATCATAAAATGTTTTATTATTCAGAAAAACAATTAATAGTCCAGGTACATCCTATTAAATTGAGACTTAGCAACTTTTTGTGCACTAGTTAAGGTTTTAAATTTCCATCAAAATGAAAGTGAGGTCAAGAAAAGCAAAGGCCTTTAAAAATCGAGTGCCAGAATCAGCCCTTCTTAGGTTTCCAAATAGAAAATAAGCTTATTACATCCCAGGAAGGTGCAGGGCAGTGACGTCTTCATGACAACCCATCAAGCTCCTTTGCATCCTTGCATTCATTAACAGCATATGATGATCCCTTTATTCTTGTCAATTATCTTCTTTCTATCCAAACTATATTCAATCTCTCTTACTTAAAAGAAATGCCTAAAATGAAATAAAAAGCATGTTGATCCTTCACTTTTACAATGTTTGGACTGCTTTGTAATAAGATTATTGCTCCTTCCCTGTTCTGTCTAGAAACTTAACCAAGTTAGTAGTTTATTTCATTTTGTGCTTCCCCTGCACATTAATAATAATAACAATAATAATATCTAAGCTTTATTGACTCCTATATCCGTCGGTCATAATGCAAACCAGTTGGAATACATTAGCTCATTTAATAGCCATAATAATCTGGAGAAGTAAACTTTAATACTCCAATTTATTTTTCAAAGGCTTTAAGTTGGAATTATTTACCTTCAGGCTGCTTCAGATATGTACTTAAATTCGTGAATGTATGGTTGGAATGATGGCCTGTTAACTCTGAGGTTTTCTGTTATACCCCCTTGTACAAAGAAGGCACTTAGAAGATGCAGTATTTCTAAGTGAATGGCAGAATGAAACATCCACATTTTAACAAGTGAGCCACTGCTGACAGACACTCCGAGAGAAAACAAGTTCAGAGGAGTGTGGTGCTCTCGGTTTCCTCAGGGAGAGACGCTTCCACTTGGAATTCTAATTTCAGTTGGTGTTACTAAGGAAAAGGAGCCAAAGCTGACAGCACAGGCCGGGGAGAAGAATGGAGGAGAAGCAAGGCTGAGAATTCTTAATTAACAGGCTGCTCCGGGTTGCCAGGGCCAGCGCCGCGGCGTCGCTCGGGAAGTTTACAGTGAGAACAGATACAGAAGCCCCTCGGTGTGGTCGCTATCGTCGGGAGGTAAAAAGGCAGCTTCCAAAGCTCTCGTCAGTGGTGAGAAAGGAAAGCAATCCCTTTGCAAAACCTGATTCTATCTCTCTGAAAATATTTTCATACTGCTAAAATGGCTTAGCTAAGGACATGGCTCAGAGGTTCCAAAACTCAGTTTGTAAAACTAATTCCAATTGTGCACTCAGGAAATGAAAGGAAAGAAATAAGCAAAACAAAACAAAAAAACCCTAAAGACCCTATTATTTAAACTAGTACTAATTCCCAGAGGAATCATGGAATTGCATGTATATTTTGAGAAAGTGAAAACAATATAAAATCTTTTTCTTAGAAAAACTGTTAATTAAATAATTTAATAAATAGCTATTGAGTTCTGTGTCAATGGGTATACATTAAATTTTACAAAGTTCTAGGTTTGGTGTTAGGCTCAGCAGCTCTGAAAAAGGGAAAGGCACATTTTTTAAAATGTATTTTAAAACAGGGTCTGCAGAGTCTCACTACACAGATCAGACTCGTAGTGATTCTCCTCCTTTCAACCTCCCAAGCGCTAGGATAACAGGCACACGCCACCTCGCACAGCGTCAGTGGCGGTCTCAGCCGGGGAGGCTGGTGCAGCATGCCAGGGATTGAACCCTGGGCCCTGTGTCTGACTAAGCAGGTGCTTTAATCCACTGAACTATCTGGCCTGCCATGAAAGGCACATTTTTGAAGTCAAAGAACTATAATCTGATTGGGCAAAAGCCAAAACTTCCTATGGTAAACCATAACAACTAGGAAATTCTTTACAACTAGAAAGTTATTTTTTGAAAAAGAGATGTAAGAAAATAACCCACACTCTGCTTACAAGCAAAGCTATGATTCCCTCAACACATGCACAAACTGGAAGAAGCCTCTAACAGTAACATCCACAAGGATAGGAAGGCCAAATTATTTTAAAAACTGCATACCAAGTGCTTGAGACTTATTTAAAACACATTAGTCCCTGAAGTTTTTGGTGACTTCTCTGGATTCGGTTTGTCAATGGAAGCTCAGTATATTAACTCTTCCTGGAAGCTACAGCTGATTGGTCTTCTACCAAGATCTGGCAAACAAAGTAAAAGACCACATCACTTATCACCAGGAGCTCACACTCCAGTGGACCAACGTGAGTCAACTGACGTGAGTTGCCGCACACCATGTGTCATTGCCAGGAGAGATAAGATGTAGGAGCAAGCCCCAGTGAGGACCTCCTGTCCATTCAAGTTAGTCTCTTCTCTAACAAACTTCCTTAAGCTGGGCATCATGGAAACAGCAGACAAATTACTTCTCACAGAGGAATGAGCCACAGGGTTCTTTTAGAGTTCAAGAAATGTTAAGGCAGAGGGCAATTTTCAATGCATCATAGAAGAATTCCAAGATAAAACTAGATAACAATATAGCCTTTCCAAGGGGATCTATTCTAAATTTCCCACTGTGGATTCCGTTTCTGAAGCCTTCTGCTAAAACAGTCCTATCAGAAGAGCTGGAACCCGATCAGCAGATACCCAGACACCTCCATGGTGGCAATAAAGATAACCACACTTCTGCAAATGTATTCTACTGAGATCAGAATCCCCATCACCCTCCTAAATGATACGTACGTCTCAATGCATATTTAGTATTGGAGGCATCTTATACCTGGGCTTTCCTCTCCAATACCAGACGCTGGCACATTTGAAATCTCCTCTTTCCTACTCCCTCATCTGCAGTGGGTTTGCTTAATGATGACCTAGTTCTCTATTCCTCAGAAAGCCATCTCCCCTTCTCCACCTGCCACCTTCATTCACGGCCTTCTAAGAAAATCCTGACCATAGAGATGGAAAATCCTGAAAATATGGGATAGGAAATATTCTCTTCCTCAAAAGAAAAAGCATAAGAGTGACATCTTTTTTGTTACAAGCTTTCTTTCTCCTAGAGGTCTGATGACAAGAAACATCATTTCATTGTAATTATTCAGTTATAATAACTGTATAACTAAATAGGTTTTATTGCCACACTTCTGTGTAGGCAAATCTCAATCTTTGATCATATAACTTGATCATACAAACCCTCCTTATTGCACTCTCTCCCTTCTCCACCCCAATTCCTTTCCTTTCCCTAATAGCTCGTCTTGTGTTTCCAGGTTTATTTGCTGCTTTATGGGGTTTTCATTTCTGCATGTAAAAATACCATCTCAGGGTAGCTTCCTTATGTCCGCTACCCATCTACATACTTCACAGGAATCTCACTTATTTCTAGCTACAAAGTAGGCTTCCTCCATCAGTATCATTACTTTATATGGGAAACAGTCAGTAAATAAACTTGAGCTTCAGACTGCCCGTTTCATAAACAATAGTCTTACAGTTTGAATGAAGATCATGTGGATTCACACTGTGTGCACTAAACCACTCTTCTTCTGTTCCTTTCCAGTATATGACATCTCTTCCCATTATGGCCCACACAGGTATGTAAAGAAGGTGGCCGATTTGTTAACTACTTCTGCTTGTGGGACATGAGCTAGGAAAAATGAAAGAAGGATGAACTGCTGGCTTAATCATAAAAACCACACAAATTAGGCATTAGGGATAGTGTAGGCATGAACTTGAAGTGAGGATTAAAAATCCAGACTTTGTGCAGATGGGAAGGGGATCAGCAAATAGAAAAAGATGGAGACTTGGGGAAGGGAATGCAAAAAAATCATGACATGAAATATGTCATTTACCAGAGCTAATGTATGTATGCTGTATCACAAACACAGACTAACACATGAAAAGACTATGACACACATTTAAGAGAACTAAGGAAAAGAACTTTAAGCCAAGAGAAGCTGATACAAAAACACATTAAGCACATAAGATACGTGAACCTCTTGGTTCGGCAAGGAGAGCTAGCAAATCTACAACATACGAATGGTTAGCAACTTTCAAGACTACATCCCATATTTTCACAGCAATATGTTTTGCTTACACTGTTATGATTGATTCACTCCTCTTGATGGCATTTGGCTCTGTTATTACCCATCTAACTTTCTTCTGAAATTTTATAACTAACAAATATTTACGTATTTTCAAACTGAAGAAAACTGAGGGAAGAGTCCATGTTTTCTGTCTTGAATCTCAAAAATAAAAGTACTGAACAGTATTTTAGCAGTAATAAACATTTCATAAGTACTTGCTGAAATTAAGTTTGGTATTAAAAATGTAGATGCCTTTCATTTGGGGGAAACTTTTCCCCAAAAAGCTTCTGAAAGAAATTAGATTAAAGAGAAAATGGAAAAGTTTATTTTAATGAGCTTACCAAGTTGATATATGGCCAAAAAGTGAAAAATATTAATAATTCTAAAAAGATCAAGGTGAAGAAAGTTTTAATATTTAAATGTTGCCATGGAGTAGAAAATGAATTAGGGAATACAAAATTCATTTCAGATGGGTACAAAATAGATGTACCATGCATATAAAAATTCAGCGTTGTACTGGAAACTAGATGACTTTTTGTAAAGGTTTAAACTCTAAAGCTACAAAGTTAAAGTGGAGCCTGGATTTGAGAGAGGATTTCTCTTGATCTCCATGTATCTCTTGTGCAATACACCTGTCTGCTATCACATAATTTACTATAAGTAAGAGTTTGCACACAACTTCACTGGGTGCCTGAACTTAACCTCCTCTTCTCTAACCAGAGAGAGGATGTTGAGTTTGCTTTATTCCCTGCACTGGCCAGCAATGATTGCTTTCTCACTTTCATTCCATGAGTGCAAAGATAGCCAGCATCTCCAGTATTACTCAGGGTTAGAGAGAAACTAGTCAGAGAGGCTAGTGTCACTTGGCCAACTTTTGCTCACTGTTACATGACAGCATTGCATCACATAATATGACAACATACACCATCACAGCAGGTATCTCTAAGAGCTTACTTTAGAAAAAGAACTTATCCCTCCACAGCAACCCAGAATAAGAGTTGAGTAAACCAAACCTGTTATGGAAAACAGGGACCTTTGCTCTGCTGTGAAAATGATGCAGTATGTAGGAAACAATTACAGGTAAAATTACAAGAAAGTGAAGTTTA
>NW_004524846.1:389642-391103 GCF_000260255.1 Octodon degus | reverse complement strand
AGAAAGATTTGTCTCCTTTCTTCTTATTTGTGCTCTTGCTTTATACTCTATTTCTCACATAAAAGAAGCCATGTAATATTTAAGCTTCTGTGTCTGATTAATTTCACTTAATATTGTAGTCTCGAGGTACATCATTTCCCTACAAATGAGTCAATTTTACCTTTCTTTGTGACAGAGTACTACTCCACTAAGTATAAATACATTTTATTTAAGCACACCTCTGTTGATGGTCGTACAGGCTGCTTGAAAACTTTAGTATGTGCATGCATGTAGCACTGTAAAATTGTGGCTTGAACTCTTAAAGCTACCTAGAAGGGGACTAGCCAGGTCAAACAGAATTTTTAATTTCCATTTTTTGATCTACACACTGATTTCCAAAATGGTTGGACTAGTTTACCTTCCCACCAAAAGGAAAAAGGTTTAGTTTTCCCTCCACCTCACCAGCAGGTTATTATTTGGTTTCCTAATGATGGCTATTATTTCTAGGTGAAGACAGAATCTCAGTGTTGTTTTAATGTGCATTTCTCTAATGGCCATCAATGCTGAGCAGTGCTTTATGTATGTATTGGTCATTTGTACTTTCTTCTGTGAAGGGACTATTCATTTCACTTGCCCATTTTTTATTGGGTCTTTAAACTTAGAACATCTAATTTTCTCAAGTTCTTCATTCAAGATAATCGTCCTGTATTTGAGGTACACCTGGCAAAATGTTTTCCCATTCTGCAGGTTGTCTTTGCACTCTGTTGGCTATTTCCTTTTTAATGTGTAGAAGTTTATTTTTAATTTGGTATTATCTCATTTGTTGATTTTCAGTGCTGTGTCCTATACAACTGAGGTCCTCTTCAGAAAGTCTTGCCTATATTCATGGAATTTAGACCTAATTCATGAGCTCAATTGACAGTCCAGAGGGACAAAAATGTGATATGCAACTACTTGTTAAGACCAAAAGTCAACATAGCAATACTTTTGAATGATAGAGAAATGCAACTATAACAAGCTAAGGTTTTCTTCATCTATTGAATAAGCTAAAAGAGGCAAGAAAACCACTCTCAAAAGGAACCTAAGACCTTATTAAATATGAGCTTATTAAAAAGTTCCAAATGGTAAACAATAAAATCAAGAATAGCAGTAGACATTGGGTTACCCACCAACTTATCTTTTACTTATCACGCTAGTTTAATCATTATAGACTCAACTGCAAATATATATGCAAATGTTTTATAAAACTGGGCAAAATATATAAAATAAATATGCATAGACAGTAAAATAAGCAGCAAAGGAATGATCCTTGAGAATAAGGAAATAAACAAGGTGAGTCTTAAAATCTCCCTGGGTTTTTAATTACAGACACTTTCTAAACTTCAGCATGGAAAAAGTAAATATGGGCAGCGTTGCATAGTCTTGGTGATGGAGGACAGTGAAATTTGGGGAAGCTGATATGGAGAGCCAAAGTCTACGTGC
>NW_004524846.1:380787-388483 GCF_000260255.1 Octodon degus | reverse complement strand
TCTTAGTGGTTATTCATAGTACAAGATGCAGACATGATATTCTGTCCACAAACACTATTAGAATAAATCTTTCTATTCATTGAGTTAAGAAAAAGTAGCTGTATATCTATCCGAACTATTTTGTATATACAAATACAAATGGTCCTTCATTTGTACACCCTTTTTTTGTTTAGTTTTGTCAGAGATGGGTATTTCATTGTCGTTTAAATATTGTAGGTGTGCAAATTCAGCAAAATGCTGGATTATATTAGAATATTTTGCTGAATTCTCCTTAAAAATCTTGATAGCAGAGCTTAATAGTTTCAATGTTATCCAAAGGTAAATTGATTACAAAAGTAGTACCTAAATTTCCTTAAAGTGAAAACAAAATCAAGACACTCAGAAATGTAAAATCACCATAAACAATAAAGAATCTAAATTTATGAGCCCTCAAGTGAAAAACTCCAAGAAAATGTAGCATGTAAGTAGAAGAAGACTTAGTTGATAGAGATAGACCCAGAAATGACAGAAGTCATGGTGTTAAGAAATTTTTTAAATGCTCTCATCTATATTTTAAGGGTTTAAAAATATAATAAATGGAGAAAAGGGAAGATAAAAAACAAAGTAATACAGCTAGAGTTATAAAAATATAATGTCTGAAGCAAAAATTATTGCATTAATTTGACACATATTACTTTAAAAAGGAAAGTATTCAAAAATGTAGTCATGAAAATACCAGAACTGATGTCCTGAGAGTAAACGACTGAAGAAAGATATATAGAAAAAAACAATAAACCATATTTGACATACTTAGAATGCACAAAAGAAAATGGACAGAAAAATATTTAAAGAACTAGCATCCAAATTTTTCCAATTTGATAGTAGTTGATGAAAACTATCAACTCATAAATATCAACAAATCCTAGATGAAAAATGAGATTTTTTAAGTAATGACAGGAACAAGACACTTAAATGTAGGGAAGTAAATTTAAGAATTACCACCAACCAAACGAGGGGGAAACAAACATAAGCAGAAAGAAAAGGGCATGATCTGCATATGTTTAAAGGAAAAGAAAAACTACTCAAGTGGAATAAAAGCACAGCAAGCCAAAACAATATCCTATAAAAATAAAGGCAAGTAAAGAAATTTTCATGCAATCAAAGGCATACAGAATTAAAAACCAGCATATCAGCATGATAATGAACGTTAAAGGATATTATTTATGCTAATGAAAAATTATACCATATAGAAATTCAGATTTTTATAGAGAATTAAAAATGCTAAAACCAATAGATACAATGATAAGTATAAAATGCTTTCTTATTTTAGTATTTATTTAAATGATGACTCAAGAGTAAAAAAACAAAATTGATCCATTGTGCTTACAATTTGTGTAAAAGTAAAACATTTGACATTTTTAGCTCAAAGGAGAGGAGGTAGGTCGCAGAATTATACTGTTATTACACTTTGAAGTGCTAATATATTATTAGAAAATTTTGTATGATATTGTGATGAGTTAAAGATGTGTATTTTAAACCCTAGAACAACTGCTAAAAATGGTAATAGGTAAAGTCAGTAGACCAATGGATACTATAACATGAAGTAGTAGAATATATTCAATCCTAGAGATGGCTGAGGTGGAGCGGAGAAGCTAAACATGGGCTAAAGCAAATAGCAAGGTGAGAGGCTTCATCCCAATCATTTCATCATCCCATTAAGATGAACAGTGTGAACCCCTCAGTTAAAAAGCACATTGTCAAACTGTATGGAAGGCAAGATCAACCAAATATCTGCTACACATTAAAATACAATTTAAGAAGAAACAAAAGACTTGAACATTTACTTCCCAAAAGAGAAATTCAACGATCTACTAAGCTTATGAAAAGATATTCAATATTATCCCTAATGAGGACTCTCAAACCACACTGAAATACCACTTCACACACTTATTTTAAAAGACTAACAATATGAATTGATGGAATCCTGAAACATCACAGACTGAACTAGCAAATAGTACTGCCACTGTGGGAAGTAAATTGTCCTAATATTAAACATATCATAGCCATATCAATTTCATTCTAAATATTTACTCAAAAGAAATGAAAAACATCTGCAGAAGTCTTTGGTCTCTAATGTCTACAGCAGTTGTATTCCTAAATCCTTGCACTATAAGCAAACCAAGTGACCATTAGCACATGAACAGTAATCAATACGTGCTATTTCTTCAATCCCTGGTACAGAAAAAAAATGTGGTATTTCCATACAGTGGAATGTTACTCAACAAATACAAAATGTAAAACCGTACAAACACCCGGAACATGCAAAAATAAGCAAGAATAAACATGATGAAAAAGCCGGACTAAAAGGATCACATAGTGTATGATGCCATCATATGAAATTCTAGAAAATGCAAGCTGATTTCTAGCAACAGAAAGCTGATTCGTGATTGTCTAAGGTTGAGAGACAATGGGACCACAGCACCAGAACTCAGCGGAACATTTGGGAGTAGTGGAAATGTTCCACATCCTGACTGGGGTAGTGGCTTCATGAGTTCCTACTTTTGTTACAATGTATCTAAACTACTCACATTTATATTTATTTTGTGCATGTAAATTATCCTATTGATGTTCATTTTAAAAGAATAAAAGAGATAATGCCACTTTAGAGAAATCCATCTGGTTACTAAATGTACTCAACCCCAGAGAAGTTTTATATTTATGTAAATAAACACTCCTATAATACTGTAGAAAGCAGATTAATAATAAATTCCAGCTCTCTTACCTTTTGTCCCGTGCTAATTGCTAGTTGGCAGCAACTATCATGGCTGCATTTTGTGCTTTTCTAAGAAACTAAACTACAAGACTTAAGTTCTGCTGTAACTCTTCACAAAAAGTATATCCACCTTAGAGCTCACCATTGTAGTAATCTCAAAACTCCTAAGAGGATCCAGGTAAGTACTACAATGAAAAAGGAATGCAGCATTAGACAATAGAGACAAACTGGAGACCTACAGAAGAGTTATTTAAATAATTTAAACAACAGAACATTAGGTTGTCCAATCAAATGAAATATTTTTTCAAATCCAATAAAAATTTTAATTGACAAATTTCATTTTAAAACTAACTTTCGGGCTGGAGAGATGGCTCAGTGGTCTAAAGCACCCACTTAGAACAAGCTTAGCAAAAGCATCAGGGACCGCGGTTCAATCCCCCAGCACCACATGCCAGCCAGCCCTGCCCCCTGGTGGGCTGAGCTGGTCTCTCTCTCTCTCTCTCTCTCTCTCTCTCTCTCTCTCTCAAATAAATAAATAAATAAATAAAAAAAATTAAAAAAAAAAAAACTAACTTTCCTAAATACTCAGTCTCAGGAAAATATGTATAAAATGTAACCAAAAATATTTTCTCTATAGTGTATTAAATTATGGATATATAGGTTATTAAGAAGCCCTGTGGTAGAGTTTTGAAGAATTACCAAAGGTGGTAGAAGAAAAACATGAAATAAGGGAAAGGTAAACAAAGCTGGATTCCATCCAAATTTAAGAACTTCATAAAGACGAATTAAAGAATTGAACTGAGTCCAGAAGTACAAGAAAAATAATTTTTTAAAAGGGACATATAGGTCTGGATATTGAACTTGACACAAATGATTGGGACTCTCCATCTCTCTTTCCCTGTCTTTCTTATTTCACTTGAGGAAATATCCATACAAAAAGTCATAACAGTAAGTCATCTTCCCAAGCACACAGCGCGTGGGTCTGGCCTGCAATTTCCCAGTGATCGCTGATTCCCCGCTGCCAACAATGGTCACATCACAAAATCCTGTTTCATACCCAATAGGAGGGCTCAAGTTACATCACTTTGTTTTCAGAAACTGCGGTGAATTTGTAGGAGGAACCAGCACAGAAAAATTAAGTAGAAGTTCAAGGTTATATAAAGAACAGGTGGGTTCTCTAGAAGGAAATTTTGATCCATTAATAGCTGAGAACAAAACACCACAGGTAAAATAAAAATCTTTGTTAAGCACTCCAGGCCAAAAAAAAAATTGCTTCTTTTTAACAGATCAAAAACTGCATTTATGTTTGCTTCTGTGTGATCTTTTTTGTACATAGGTTTTCTTTGTTTCGTATTATGGCTCTTTTAGGAATTCATGTGTTCCATACAATTATGTGATTGTTTAATAAACACCTAAATTTTAGGCACTGTATTAGATACAGGTGACAGAAAGGAGTATAAGACTGTGGCATCTGTGTCTTCAGTCACTTTAGTGGCTTTGCCACTGAGAACCTAGTGGTAATCCTGGGCAGCTTGCACCGGTTTTGTAGAGGAACTAGGCACTGACCCTCAAGAAGGCTTTTCAAAACTGAAATAGTCTTTCCAGCTTATGAAAAAGCTGCCAGAGAGTCCTACTAAGCCTTAGGATAAAGTCAGAGAGAACTCCAAATGCACTGTATGGAAGTAGGAATTGAAGAGTAAAAAGGTATTTTCAGACCCTAAAAGACTTTGGTGTGCCCTTCACCATGAACACCAAAACTTACTGAGATGTGAAAAGCTACTAAGTTTTACACAAGGTGTCGAGCACTTGTTTGCAAGTCTCTGTTTCAGACACTTGTGCAGTGGAGAGAAGCTGTGCAGCCAGTCACAGGAGAGGTTAGGAGGTGCTGTTACCATGTGTGCTAAGCTAAGAATAAACACCACTTGTGAAACATCTGTCTGTGTTTGCTGAGTATGCATTATCTCATTAAATCTTTTCAACAAATGCTCTAAGGGAGACGTTGCCATTCCTATTGCCAGAGAAACCAAGCTCATGCTATATTTGGATTTGAATTCACTGACAGTATCTCTGCCGCTGTTGTTTGCTCGAAGGTTCTCAGGCAACCCAGATCGCAGCCGGTGCTATTCACACAGATAGACAGACGCAAGGCTGCGGAGCTTGTCTACAACTCCATGGAAGCAGCCAGATCCAAGTGTATTTCCTGCCCCACTGTGACGGGCATTACTAAAGTAAATACCCTAACAGAATAATCAGGAAAATCTGACACCAGTTTATGAGAAATGGACCAAGGACAAATGTACTGGTATCTACTAGAGGCAGCACTGCATAACTATTATGAAAGTGGGTCTTTTGGTGCATAACATCCACATTTCTGATCCTAGGTAAATTACCTGATCTCTTTCTGTTTCAATTTCTATTCTTATAAGAGTAGTAATAGGTCTATCTTCTCACATACTTGTCAGGATAAAATAAGTTGATATATAATTTTTATAAATAATGTTTATACATGGTTATTATTTCACAAATAGTCAATAAGAGTTACTTTAATTATCAATCAGTAAAATCGACTTGGGAAAAAAGATGAGCCCACCCTCCACTGTCTACTCAAAGTAGCAAGATTGAGACACTGTCAGGAAACATACTGATGGATTAATAAAGCGGTTATCAGAGACAAGTTGATTTTAAAAGCACATAGGCTGCCTTTGCAGGTAAGAAGAGTACAGAAAGACTGATGGTTGTATTAGACATCCTTTTCAAATGATGAAAAACCTGATGCGTGATCCACCTGTCATAAAATACAAGGGTAGACAGTTTCTGAAAGAACTTTAGCATATTTAGGGCCAGACTGGGTAAGTGGGCACACAGGTGCTTAGACTGTGCAGAAAATGCATGGGTTTAAGGCAGAAAAACTCATTCAACACAGTAATGACTGCTCTAAGGCCACTGAGAACCAGGCGGATGGACTCGGGATGTGCTCAGTTCAGTGCGCGTTTGTTACTTTGCCCACCAAGCATTTCATGTGGCTGTTGCCATGTACTGTGCCCGGAATTTCTTTAGAGAATCACAGTTTTGGTTTGTGTCTAGTTGTCCCCCTCCAAAGCCTCTTGCATTTATAGGGTGGCTTCTGGAGTTTGGGATTGACTTTTTTTTTTTTTTATGAATTTGGTACAAGGTCTACAGGGGCTACAGGGTCTCACTTTGTATATCGGACTCAGAGTGATCTTGGGGTCTGCACCACAAGCTGGGAATCAAACCCAGCCACTGTGCTGTGATTGATTACTGTGGGTGTGGATGCTGTACCTACCTTTCTGTGGCAGGTAATTTGTATTACAATGTAAGGAAGAAGGAGAAGCTACTTAGCTGCCTGAGTTGCTACCCCATCCTTTGCATTTGCTTTTGGCCACCATCATGAATGGTTGCTCTCTGCCATGTGCCACTCTGCCTTGGAGCCAGCTGACTATGGACTGAAACCTCCACTGACTGTGAGTATAATAAACCTTTCTTTCCTTCATTTTGGGTGTCAGGTATTTGTCCCAGCAATGAGAGAAGAGTAACCGTGACACACCCCTAGCTTATTCCCATACTTGTGGGCTCCAATGGTGATCCAAACCCATGACAGCGATATGAAAACCATGACCCAATCATCCTTTGGCTCAGGTTAGGCATGTAATTCAAGTACCAGTTTTCAATCACAGTGAATGCAGGGAATTGATAAGAATTCCCAAGAAGGGATAATCTCTCTTCTGCTAGATTTTAACCCACAAAAATGTAGACTTTCTATTGTAATAACCTGTTTTGAAACTTGGTTTCATCATTATGTTTATCTTTAAAAAAAAAAAAAGGAAAGAACAACTGGGATGGGAGAAAGGAAAAAAAACAGAAAAAAAATACACACATACACACAAGACACACAAGATCATTATACTACTAATTTCTATTGGAACAATTAATGCTTAATTATTTGGTCAATTTTACATGCCTATAATTGGTAATCTGAGCAATACTTGGAAGATGACAACATGCAATGTAAGTACCAGTGTTAATTTCCCATCACCTTATTTTGAAATTCTATATTGTTTTTAGTTGGGCTTTTTTATTCTTTTTAAAATAAAAAAAAGAAATTCCAAAGGGAAAAAAAATGTAGACTTAATACTTCTGGATGATAATCTCCCACAGGACTAACTATATCTGCTGATACCTATGAACTAAGCAACTGCACTAAATAGCAATGTGTAGTACTAGGGTCATGCTTGGAGTGCCTGTCATTCTGGTCTTCTAAACATGTACTGCTTGTCACATCATATCAATTACTGCTATACTGTCTATCAAGTGAATGTTTGTTTAAAAAAAAGATAATAAATGAAAACAAGAGACAAGATAAAGTCATGTGACTGTGCTGCTACAATGCTGTATATGGTTAGATTTCTAAATTTCTATGTAAAAATATGTAACTGTTTATTCATATTTTTTAAATTTTTCTCTTCATATTCTGGAGGAATTTAAAGTTTAACACATCAATACTTGATGGAAAATATCTGTTCCATGCTATGCCTAAGATGTTTGATATTCAGACAGATAGTGAGGTTAAGCTCAACTGCTTATGTTGCATGGGAATAATAATAAGCTTCTCTTCTGGAGGGTTAAAAATCTAAGTTTTCAGACCAAAAATTAGAGAAAAAGAAGGGCTGCAAGGACAGCCAACATTTTGGCCCTAGCCTTTCAAGGTCAGTGAAAACTTAGGACATAGGAGATCCTATACTGTAACATCATGTAACTCAGTTGTGTCCCAAATTTTCTGATGAAGAAGATTATGGGGCCACAGAGGAACATAATCAATGATATAGAGTATGCCTAAGGAGAGTCACATGGAGAGAAAACATTCTCTCAGGCTTTCACAGAGAGCAAATTGGTCAAGCAATGGCCGTGACTCATCCACATGGCTGA
>NW_004524846.1:374696-379548 GCF_000260255.1 Octodon degus | reverse complement strand
TACTGTATCTTTGACTTACAATTTATTTAAAAGACATTGTATGATATCTTCTCCTAGTATTAGAAACTTTAAAAAGTATATTTCCATTTTCTGTTGACTTAAAAAAAAAAACAGAGGATTGTACCTATGTTGTTTACTTATTATTTCTTGCCTATATCTTTTAATATGAGAAACTACTTTGGCAGTAACAATACACAATGTTCTAACCATTGTTACTCTCCTAAAATATTGTTTTGAGATTTTGTACCATTGTTTTTACTTTTTTCTTTAAAATAAAAATAACTGATGCCAAAATAAATAAATAAATAAATAAATAAATAAAATAATGAGACCCTGTAAACCCTGTACTAAAATACAAGAAAAAAAAGAAAAAGAAATACAGTGGTAGCTGGGTTCACAACTCAGCTCTCTCTACAATTCTGCTCACAAACAAAATTGGACAAAAGCCAAATCAAATTTCTCCATAGGTCAACATTGAATCTAACTATTGAATTTGATTTGGTTCTTGTCCATCTCAGTTTAGACTAGAACAAAGAAAAGGGTTGAGTTTGTGAACTGAGGTACCATCCTAATTCCTATATTTCTATTGACATTCTTACAAAGCTCACAGATGAAAAAAGTTAAGAATGCAACTTTTTATAGCAATAAGAGAAACATGGAAAAGAATAGGCACGAGTCAAGTGCATAAAAATGGATGCACCTTGAGAACATAGAAAAAAAAAGAACATAGAAAATAGTTACGCATTCTTCTTAGGCTGTTGTTAAGAATATTGACAATTCTCAGGTCCTATTCCTTTTTTTATTTTGTTTTATTGAGAAACAAATAGCAATGAGACAGTTTCAAAACTCGTTAATAGGACAGTTTCAATAATCAATACATTATACATTATTATATTCTTAGTGGTTATCCATAGTACAAGAAGCAGACAGGATATCCTGTCCAAGCACTATTAGTACAAATCTTTCTTCTTATTGAATTAAGCAAAAGTAGCTGTATATCTATCATAACTATTCTGCATATATAAATACAAAATGGTACTTTTTTGTATCCCCTTTTTTTATTTAGTCCTGACTGAAGTGGGTATTCCATTGGCATCTAAATACTCTAGGTGTGAGAATTCAGCAAAACAATCCAACACAGTCCAACAGTCCACAATAGCAGTGGGCTATCCACAGAAGTTGTTGACTTGAGCCTTTCACAGCTCAGTATATTAATATGGCTTTACTTTATACACCTCATTTTTATACTTTTCTGCTGGATGGTTAAGACCAAGATAAAGCAAGACCTATATAACAAGATATGTAACTTTTGTATCTGATAAAGTCAGTCAAGTACCCTCAGGATCCATCCTGTAACCCTATACCACAGTTTGCAGATCCTTTGTCAGTGTCAGCCATGTGGGATGAGTCACAGCCATTGCTTGACCAGTTTGCTGTCTGTGAAAGCCTGAGAGAATGTTTTCTCTCCATGTGTCTCTCCTTAGGCACACTCTACATCATCAATCACATTGCTCTGTGGCCCCATAATCTCCTTGATCAGAAAATTTGGGACACAACTGAGATTTTTGGGGTTTTTTGGTTTTGTTTTGTTTTGGTTTGGTTTTTTGGTGAAACAGGGGATTGAACTCAGGCCCTTGCACTTGCCAGGGAAGCACTTATTCTACTGAGCCATCTCCCTGGCCCTCTCCTCTTCCAATGCCATCCAGGTTCATCTTTCTGGCCTCAACACACATGAATATCCAGTAAGGCTGCATAGCTAAACTCAGAGAATGGAGACCAACATGATGAAAATAAGTTTCCTTACAATAATATGCTAGCAATGATTAAGTCTACATAATGTAAGATAATTTAGTTTTTAGACTAATCCCCTACATGTTTATACATGTGTCTGTACTGCCTTTGGCAACAGTAGCACCAGGACACAATCTTTTGGATTCTTTGCTCCTTAATCTCCACCATGTCTAACCAGATTGCTGGTCTACCTTTAGTTTTCCTCTCCTTTGTGATATTTCTCACTCTTTCCTTTTGGTCACTTTATTACTTTAGTATTTTATTTATTCCTGTATTCACTTTAAGTATAGCTGGAATCTTAGTCTGAATACCTTCTCCAAAACTCGTCTTAAAATTTAATTGTCACCCTTAAGTGAGGAAGTACCAGGAAGTGAGACCCCTTAGAGGTATGCAGGTATGAAGCCCCCATGACCAAGGTCATTATTTTAGGAGCAGACAGTTGTTATGGGACTGGGCTAATGACAAAAGGGACAAGCCCATCCCCTTTCTTCACTGTCCTTCTCACATGCCCTTGTGTCATGCAATGCTTTACAACAGGTTAAGGTGCAAGCCCAAGACCCTCACTAGATGCAGCCCCTGGACCTGGGACTTCTCAGCCTCCAGAACCATGAGTCTAATAAGCTTCAAATGTTTATGATTTACCCAGTCTGTGGTATTCCTGATAGCGGCAACAAATGAAATAGATAAACAGTCTGCTGTCTCCTGTGATTGAAAGGATTTCTCTGAATATTATGGCTTCTGTATTCCCCACCTTTTTCTAAGTTAATTAATCTGTAACCCACCATCTTCTCTTTTAAAATCTACATCATACAAAAGAGGCATATATTTCTGCAAGGCTGCATCGCTAGCTGCTGGAGACCTTCTTTTCCACAACAGACAGAAGCTAGCGGCCTTGAATACTTCGAGTTTCTAACAGACATAGATCAAAGGTATCATGGCCTACTTTAAAATTTGGAGGCATCTCACAATATGTGCACAATACACACTGAGCAATTGATTTTTCCATCTGCACTTAATTGTTTTGGACACACTTTTGATTGCTAGGAACAGCGAATTTTAACATGAAAACATTTTCTTAGACTTGTAGGCTCAGATGAATTGAAAAAACATGCTGAAGAGAACAACAATCCATCCCTGAAGTTCTTTCCCACTGTATTACCAAAAATGCAATTTCTCAAATATATAGTCTGAAAGTATTTTCTATCTATTTTTCAGTCTCCCCTCTCACCTCCTCCCCAGCTTTCTGTCTCCCTCTCTGTCTCTCTCTGTCTGTCTATCTGTCTGTCTGTGTCTATCTCTGTCTCTGTCTCTGTCTCTGTCTCTGTCTCTGTCTGTCTCTCTGTCTCTCTCTGTCTCTCTCTGTTTCTCTCTCTCTCTCCCTCTCTCTCTCTCTTTCTCCCTTTCTACCTCTCTCTCTCTGTCTCTCAGAACATTGCAAATCATACCTGCCTATGCTTCTAGCTCCTTTCTTATCTAAAAAGTTCTACAATCTGCCTTGATTATCCCAGCTGAGCATGTATTCAGCAGTGATCATTGTTAGGAAATCCTTCCAACTACCAATTAGAGCTTCCTCATGCTGTAATTTGATTTAATTTCTTTTATTTTCTTTCTATTTTGTATGTAGGGCAGATGAGTAGTTCTCAATATTTATACTTAAACATCAGTATCTCTATATTTGTTGACTCTCATAATTCATGAAAACCTTCCACTGAAGTCCTGCTGAAGATTTGTATTGCCTCCCCTTCCTCAAGACCATCCACAACCAAAATTGTTATTAAGGCTCATTGTCATACACAATTTATATTTTCCAGAGGCTTCTTCAGCATTTTAAAAATGTTTTTAATCCTCAGTACTCAATATTATACTAGAAACAGAACAATGATTAAAAGTGAATTAAAGTCATTAGGTGCTCCACAAATGTTCATTTAATTTAGTTGAAGTGTCATGTGTTTTTCTATTTTTAACCTTCATTATGATCTATTTTCTATTTTCATTCATTATGAAAAGCATTTCCATATTCCAGTAAATTAGCTATATTTAATTTTTTCCTCCCTTGGATAATACTTTATTCCCTGTTGTTAGACATAATATTTCAAACTGAAATGTTCCTACTGCAAGTCCCCCATCTCTATGTGTCATTTTCTTAGAATAAATAAACATCCTAAACTTCCTTTCCATTTAATAGTAATTCTTACCACCTACCTGACTTATAAGAACATTGCAAAGATCGAGGGAACGATGAATAAAGCACTTGAGGTTTTATTATTGTCTTAAAAATAAAAAGGACTATAAATGCAAGATAGTAATGTTATATTTGTTTTTCTGTTTTTCTTGGCATCCTCCAATAAGTCCTTCAAGGCTCCTCCTCTTGTTTTTGTCCCTGTAGTAAAATTATAAGTAAACATGAACGTGATAGAATATAGATCACATTTAATAAAAGCTCATTCATTTCTATTTGTTACAGCAGATAGGCTCAGCACTGTCCATTCAACTAACAACTAAATGAGGCATGACAAGACCAACTGATTTCAAACTCAGATGCAGCAGTTTAATAGTCCACTTCAGCATTTGGCTTTTCCAAAGCTAGCTCATCAACTGACAGATGAACACTATCCTCTTAAAAGTAAGGACGATAAAGCTCTCTCACTAGGGAACTAGAAGTTTCAAGGTAAGTTCTTTACTCCTTTCATTGTAGTTGTTTGTTCTACATTTATATCATTAATCAATCAGTCCCACTGGTTATTTCCATGTTGCTTTGCATGTGTGGTGTAGTAAGACTAAACTTCACATCAGAAAATTAAGTACAGTCCCTTTCACTACTTACAGGTTAAATAACTTTGACCAAATGTTTCTAAATCTTTTTTTTTTTTTTTTGAACCAGGAATCAAACTCAGGACCTCACACTTGCCAGGCAGGCATATGCCACTGTGTTTCTAAATCTAATCTGCCTTCTGTTAGAATTTGTCCCTGGCTAACTCATACACTGTTTAAAAAGATGAAATTGGAAATACGTGAAGGTACTGCATTAATTTCCAATGCCTATATAATTAAGACATTAGGG
>NW_004524846.1:364631-374596 GCF_000260255.1 Octodon degus | reverse complement strand
TAAATCTTGAGGGGATTTGACTGACCTTGTCAGATACAAAAGTAATATTTCTTGTTATGTAGGTATATCTTGGTCTTAACCATCCAGCAGAAAAGTATAATAACAAGGTATGAAAAGTAAAGCCATATTAATATGCTGAGCTGTGAAAGGCTCAAGTCAACAATTTCTGACATTGCCAGTCCTGTGGATAACTCACTGCTATTATGGACTACTGGACTAGATTGGATTATTTTGCTGAATTAACATACCCACAATATTTAAATGACAATGGAATACCCATCTCTGACAAAACTAAACCAAAAAAGGGGATACAAATGAAGGACCATTTTGTATCGGTATATACAAAAAGTTAGGATAGATATACAACTGCTTTCTCTTAATTCAATGAGAAGAACGATCTGTACTAATAGTGTTTGGACAGGATGTCATGTCTTCGTCTTGTACTATGAAAAACCACTAAGAAGACAACAATATGCAATGTATTAATTATTGAAACTGTCCTACTACTCGGTTTTGAAACTGTCTCATTGCTATTTGTTTCTCAATCAAATTAATAAAAATAAAGAAATAAAAAAGATTTTTAAAAAAGGACAGAAAGAAGAAAATGAAGTCGTAATAGCACTGACTTACCCTGACCAACCCAAACATCAATTTTTTTGTGATGTCCTAATCCTTGCTAATACATATACGAAATGAGAAAGATAAATCTACTACCTGAAGACACCATTTCCAGTTGACAAAATGAGAATCTACTCTGTAGTGCTTGTTAATGTTCTTGGCTGTGTGTGTGTGTGTGTGTGTGTGTGTGTGTGTGTGTGTGTGTTCTTATTCATGTTCAAGATGGGCTTGACTGTGATTTTAATAGCCTCTTCTTTTTTTAACCCTAACCCTAAGCCTCTTCTTTTCTAATATACATTCCTAACATCTAAAAATATTTTCCTAATCAAAGAAATAAAATGTCTTCAGTTTTACACTAGTGAATCCCATCTACCTATTCACTTATAAGTATTTGTCAGGTTCATAGCTCAGAATTGAAACTTTTTGTCTTAGGCAAAAACAAAACAAAAATGTATCTCCCCTGCAATACTTCTGAGAGTTAAACACAAGTTTGTTAAGCATAAAAATAAATAAGTCAATCAGTAATTTTTCTTTAAGGTTTAATGTATTTTGCTTTACAATTAAAAATGTCAGGGCCAGCAAGATAGTGGTACCTGCTTAGGCAAGTGCAGGGACCCAGGTTCGATCCCTGATACCACATGCTGCACCAGCCCTGCCATAATGAGCCAGCCACCCAGACCAGACATGATGGCCCACGCCTGTAATCCCAGCACTGGGGAGGCTGAAAATAGGAGGATCACTATGAGTCCAAGCCGCATAGTGAGACACTGTACCAAATGCATGTTTAAAAAAATGTTGAGGAGCTGGCCAAATAGCTCAGTGAATTAAAGCACCTGCAAGCAGCCTCAGGGGCCACAGATTTGATCCCTGGGCCTGCCATGCCAGCCCCACCCCCATGGTGCTCTGAGTTGGCAATTGAGACTGGAAGTGGTGGCGCACACCTGTAATCCTATCACTATGAGTCCAATCTGGTAGTGAGACCCTAAACACCCTGTAGACCCTTTCCTAAAAATATAGAAAAAAAATAATATTGAGTATGCAGTGTATGCAGTGTATCACAAAATCTAACTTTTCATAAGATATATTCTAGTGCAGATACTGCAGTCTGGAGAGCAATCAAGAGACAGAAATCCCATAAAAAGTTGAAGGAAGGTTAATGCAAAGAATTATCAGCTGTGAAAAAAGACATATAAAAAACTAGAATATAAGAAAACTACATGGCATCCTAAGGCTGAGGAGGGGTGCCTGAGGAAAGACAAACATAAAACGCTTTCAGATTTCACTAGAAACTATTATTTGCCCCTCAGATAACAGAGAATTTCACTCAGGCTGTGGGTGGTCCAGAGTCGCTCATCTGAGGGACGCAAGATACCAGCATCACCCAGAGTACAGGCAGAGGAGGCCATCAGCAGCCGGCGGTCTGGAGGCCCAGGGGGTGTCTGGGTTCCAGTGGAAGCAGAAAGCGTTCGGGGAATGCAGAGCAGGTACCATCATAGTTCCAGGGCTCATGCCAAGCACTATGGGCGAGTGATAGCCAGGCTGAGAAACCAAGTTCAGGGGAAAATCGTGTCTGGGGTCACAGCCGGGGCAAGAGTCACTAGACACCCTCACACCCACACCCTAAAACCCCAGTGCTCATGAGAATCTGCAAGGGAACCTCTTTCCCCAGCACAGAGTGCCCAGTGTTCTCTACTGAGAGATTAACATTGTAGTCACTTTAAAGAATAAGTTCCCAAAGAATCTCACTGTTTTTTACAGAAAAATATTAACAGGTATATGGGGGAGCTGAAAGGCAAAAAAAAATAATAACTGACAGTCAAAAGTTCTCTACCATATGAATCATTCTCTATTATTATTTTTTTTTTTTCAGAGCTGGGGATTGAACTCAGCCCCTTGCACTTGCTGGGGAAGCGCTCATTCAACTGAGCTATCTCCCCTGCCCATTCTCTATTATCATGTGCTTCATTCCATTTATTTTTACCTCTTCAAAATCAACATTTATTGGTGAAGTTCTACTTACTACAAAAAGATGAAAAACATACAATGCATATCCATAAAATGTACAGAAGAAACAATGAATTGAAATGCAATTGGATACACCAGTAGAGAGGCATACACAAGAATTAAGCTGCAACTGCCCATTTCAAGTTGTGGAACTCACAAGATTCAGTCACAGAGGCTAATTTCACAATTTGTATCGCAGCAGGGCTGTCTCTGTCATCTCTAAAACATTACTAAAAATGGTCAAAATATAGAAGCTTGCATGATCTAGTTTTTAATGAATCTGAGCGCAATCAAATAGTATCACTGATTTTCTTGAGCGTCGACAGATTTTCTTCAGAGGGTGATGCTTCTCAGAGTCAAAGCTACCACGACAGGAATTGCATACAAGTCTGTCATTTATGCTGCTGTCTGCAATTCTGATGTGCTGATAAGAATGCTGTAGCCACACAACTATTGCATTTGACAGGTAATAAAGGTGAAGCTTTTCTCTGGCCTTGAACTTTTATGATCTTGAAATTCATAATTCAATGCGATTGAAAAGAATCAAGTTACAACCTTTTCCAGAGATAGGAAGCAGTACTACATTTGATAAAAACCTTAAAAAAAAATCCCAATGTACTTCTCAGCCTGGCATTCAAACTAGAGGTTTGAACTGCAGAATATTAGTTTGAATGTCAATATACAGTATTAGATTTTGTTGAAGGTATGAGTTTACCTAGAAAGGAGACATAAAGAGAGAACAAGTATGTTGGGATCCTTTGAAGCAGTTAGAAACGGGAATTGTTTCAAGCTATTTTTGAAGGTGCTCTCTCTGAAAGGGGATAAAGAAAGTAAGGCAGGGCAGAGCAAAGCTGAGCCAGGTGTGGCCTCACTTGGAACCTACATTCAGCTTAACCCGAGGGTGATCTCTAAATCAGCGGTGTACACAGAGATAATCCTATCTCGGGCTAAAGACCCAGCCTCGCAGAGCCTCTCCCCCATCACATAGCTGTTAACTGTAGGCTACACTGGAAGGAAATGAAGCAAACATCCAGCTGAGACGGCTCCTTTTCCAGGGACCAGAAGTCACCTGTAGGCATTAACCAATGCCAAGAGCGCCTGTTGAATCAGATTTACTGGAAGCTAAGGAGGATCTGGGCGAGGCACCTAGAGTATCTGTCACAGAAAAAGAAAGATAACACTGGAGAATTCTTACAGAGCAGGGAAATCTTTGAGGAACACACAGGCAGAGAAAACAAAGGATGGCAGTAACAAAAGGCAACTTTACAGCAGAAGCTACAGATGAATAGAGAGCAGAGGGGAATAACTGCACACACCTCAGTAACTCAGGTCTCCAAATAGACCATTGTTAAGATATTACACATCTTATATTGTTTACTTTGGCTAAAATTATTGGCACAAAAAAAAAAAAAAGTCTACACCAGGCACAAGGAGAGTCACTAAGATGTAACGTGCCAGGCGCCCCTAAATTAAAACACCTACCTGGGATTCAACACAACCAATGGAAGGGAACTTGGCAGTGGCTTCCAGGTCCACTGGCCTCCTTCAGTGCTGTCACTGTAAGTCTTTGGCAATAAACAAAGCCGTTCTGATGACTGTCTGCAATGAGATGCTAAACCCTCCTACACTAAAATAAAAGGGAACTTGATTATGCATAATTAAAAAGACTGTATTCTGTGACAGTATCCCCGTGATTTGTGATTATCTCATCTTGAAAAAACTGTCACATCTTATTTTTGTTTAGAATGCACTGCTTTAATACACAAAGTAGATAAAAATTTTGTACTAAGAAATTAAAACATTGTTTTCTGAACTAACACTGAACTAATTGAACCAATAATAATTAATGTCTATTATCCAAATGCATCCCACGAATGAAGCACATGGCATTTTATCAAGTAGGAGTCAAAATATAATCCTAATATATCATTGCGCTTTTGCCTCCAATGTTCTCTGAATTTAGCCTGAGCGACTGGTTTATCCCTCCACCTTTGGCAGCAAAAATACAAATAAAAGAAATTTATTACCCACAATTTCTTAGTACTTTTTTTTTCTAAAAATTATAGAATGATTTTCATTTTTATTAGCTATCCCAGTGATACAGTAAAGATGAGAGTAACTCAAATGACAGAATAGCAACATCTAGGTAAGCCAGGAGAACAGCATCCCTGGCTGGGGCAGCACAGCCAAAAGCAGCCTGAGGCAATTGTGAACATTTTATGATGTATCTACTGACACCACCCTCTACAAGGAGAGACAGGAGTGATAGAAAGGAAACTCATCCCCATTAAAAAGTTATACACAGTCTTCTTATCCAGGAAGTTTCAGTGAGTCAAATAGATTCAAGATTTCCTTAGAATAATCAACTAAGTTTCCATCTAGTTCCTACTGAAGAAATTTATTTTCATATAGAACTCATACCTTCCTATATTTTGACAGATTATTTTGTTATTACATAATCACTAATATTTTTTTTTATTTCTTTGAAGCTTTTGGCCTACTTGATCTATCTCTTTGTGACAGTGGGGTGTTAAAGCTCCCCATCACAATTGTATTATTGCACATTCAATTTCTCAGGTCTGTTAAAATTTGCCTTATGTAGCAGAATGCTCCTACATTGGGTGCATATATATTTATGATTGCTTTCTCTTCATCTTGCAGTTTTCCCCTAACATGTATGTAGTGACCTTCTCTATTTCTTTTGATCATACTTGGTTTGAAGTTGCTAGTGTTAGCAACCACAATAGCTACTCCTGCTTTTTTCTGAGTTCCTGTCACATGGAGTATTGTTTCTAATCCTTTGACTTTCAGTCTATGAATTACCTTTGAGTTAAATGTGTTTCTTTTCTTTTTTTCATTTTAGGGAAGGGTCTATAGGGTGCTCAGGTTCTCACTACTAGATCGGACTTGCAGTGATCCACCTGTTTACAGCCTACCAAGAGCTGGGATTATAGGGGTGTGCCTCTATGCCCAGTCTCAATTGCCTCTCAGCATACCCCAGGGGTGGGGCTGGCACAGCAGGCCCAGGGATCAAACCCCTGGCCCCAGCGCCAGTTTACAGGTGATTTAATTCACTGAGCTATTTGGCCGGCCCTTCAATGTGTTTCTTATGTACAGGATAATGTTTGATTTTGTTTCTTTTGTTGTTGTTGTTTTCATTTTTGGTTTTGTTTTTTTGTTTTGTTTTGTTTTGGTTTGGTTTGGTTTGGTTTGGTTTGGTTTTTGTGGAACCAGGGATTGAACTCAGGCCCTTGCACTTGCCAGGCAAATGCTTATTCTACTGAGCCATCTCCCCAGTCCCTTGATTTTGTTTCTTGATCCACTCTGCCAATCTGCTTTCTTTAACTGATGAATTGTGTCTATTTACATTGATGGTTCTAAATAATATGTACTGGCTTGTCTTTGACATGTTATTTTCCTACAGTAGGTTCCCTATTTTTCCCCTGTTCAATTGCTTTCTCTGCTTGGTGGCTACTTTCTGTTATTGTTCTTGAAGCTATGATTTTTGTCTTTCCAGAATATCTGTCAGTACTCTTTGTAGGCTTAGTTTGGTGGTCATGAATTTCTTCAGTTGTTCTTTGTCATGGAAGTATCCTATTGTTAGGTATGAACCCACACAATTGACCAGACCAGGAATTCTAAAATGAATAGAAGATTTATTGGTGGCAACAAGCAGGCTGTCTGTCTAGCAAACCAAGACAGCAGCGAACAAAGCAAAGCATGGGGCTTTTAAGGGTTTGGGTTTTTTTGTTTGTTTGTTTGTTTGTTTTTTGGCAGAACTGGGGATAGAATTCAGGTCTTTGTACTTGCCAGGGAAGCACTTATTCCACTGAGTCATCTCCCCTGCCCCTTAAGGGTTTTTTTTTTGTTTTGTTTTGTTTTGTTTTTGTTTTTGTTTTTTTGTGGGGTGGGTGTTCACAGGTTGGAACAACCAAGGGAGAGCTAATCTTGGCAGGGCTACCTGGTCTGGGGGAAACTTTCGATGTTGACAAAGGAGAGTTTCGGCGGTTGCTTGCCCAGGTTAAAGTCAGGCAGACTTGTTCTGTGGCTTTAGGCTTGGCTCTTTGTGGGGCCAAGGGGAGAGAGAGTTTGGGGCAGGGTTCCTGGGAAACTTTGAATACTAACCTATCATTTATTTGCCCCTTAAATTTGATAGTTTGGCAGGGTACGTTGATCTGGGTGGGAAGTTGTTTCCCTTCAGGACCTGAAATACTTCACTCAAACCTCTTCTTGAACTGATGGTTTTTGTTAAGAAACCTGCCATGATTCTGATGCTGTGACTCCACTATAGGTGACCTGTTTCTTTTTTCTAACAGCTTTTAATATTCTGTTCTTTTGCTGAATTTCTTGGATCTTGATTATTGTGTGCCTAGGTGTAGATTTATTTTGATTATGCATAATTGGAGTTCTACATGCCTCACTTTGCTGTGTGCTAGATTCTTTTCCCATGCTTGGGAAATTTTCTGCAAAGAGTCTTTTTACGTCATGTGTGCTGACTCCTGCTGTTCATGGACATCTATTAGTCTTATATTGTTTTTCTTTGCATCATCTTGCAGACGCTGAATTGTTATTTTCCAGTTCCTTGTGAGGTTTAAGAGACCTTTCCTTTCACAATCACTAACTGCAATGCTGTCGTCAAGCTCTGACAGTCTATCTTAAGTTTCCTTCAAGCAGGTTTGCCAGCTTTTGGAGGAATTCCTAATTTCCCGGATATCTCTTTGAATCTGTTTCATGCATTCTAATTCTTTCCTGTATTGTTCATTCCATGTTTCTATCAGTTTTCTATTCACCTCTATTTATTTTTATCTATGCTTTCTTTAGATGTGCTGAGCAATTCTTTCATGATTGTTGTCATTTCTTTTCTTTTCTTTTCTTTTTTTTACCTGAGAGATTATTTGTGATCTGATTTCTTCTATAGCCTGATGGAGTTGTTTAATTTCAAGTATATGATTTCCAAGTTCTTCTATGTCCTTATCTCATAAACTTTTTCTGGGTTAATTGGAAGTTTGAGATCATCTTTTCCTCCTTCATTTTGGCACTTTTTAAGCTCCCAATGTTCACCTGGACTCAGCAGCAATTGAAGGGGAGAGGGGCTTAGATCAGCAAGGCTCCCATGACAGTGAGGGTACAGGTTAAGCTCGCTAAAGTTCCTGCGATGCAGGATTCAATGTGGCTTCTGCCATAGTGGGGGAAGGGGCAGCTGCAGCTCAGGAAGGCTCTAAGGATGACTGATGTGGGCCAAAGCTCAGCAAAGCTCCTGAGACAGCAGTGAAGGTGGGGCAGGACACACCAGCTCCCCACAGATGTCTGGCATCTGCCTGCCCTCTGCAATGGTGGGATAGGCCACTGCAGATCATGAAAGCTTCCACTCCATTCATGGACAAGGGCTGGCTTCACCTCAAGTTTGTGGATATTTCAGTCCATAATCAGCTGGCTCCAAAGCAGAGCAGAACATGGCAGAGGACAGAAGTTCATATCAGTGGAAAACAACAAAACAGCAAAAACAAAAGTGGAGGAGAAGCAGCAGCCTTCCTTGTACTTCTTGAGTGTAGAGCCCTACTGACTTCAGTACATTCTTGGACCAGCAGATATTTATAGCTGGATCTCTCTGATGAGGTGAATTTCAGATTCTACAGAAGTATCCCACCATTCTGTAGCCTAGGCAAATTCGCATTCTCCCAGTTCCTTTCCTAGTCTCTGTGGACCTGGGATTCACTTCTAGCTGGTCAATCTATTGAAGAATGGTAGGAAGATCCTTGCACTAGCACCCTTGACTTTATGACCACTGAAGTCTGGGATAACACTTCCTTAATCTTTGCCCCCACAACATCGAGGAGTATACTGGGAGCCCATGTTTCCTTCTTTGCCAGCACATATCCAAATCAAGTTTTCTGAATAATCTATTTCAATCTCTCATCTCTTGACTTAAATGAAGGGGAACCTGATACATAGGAAAAGAAATACTGCATTTAAAATAAATTCCACTTGAACCTAAGTACAGAGCCTTCTATTTCAAGACTAACATTTGTATTTGGCATACTTGTGTCTCCATTAAAACCTCAAATTTTATTATTGTTTTTCATCTTAAAACCCAATTAACAATAAAACCTGCATTTTCTATAAAAGTTTTGGGAAGATACAGTAAAGCAAACACGACAGTTTTAATAAACTAAGGCAGGGGAAATAATAGGCTAAGTACAGGAATCAACTCTGCTTAATAAAAGGAAGAGCCACACACAGTCCTTGGGAGAGCGAAGTCCTGTCAAGCTTTGTCCCAACTTCAGTGTGGAGGAGAGGAGAGCTCTGAACTTTTGGTTCTGCCTCAGAGTCTTGAATAAGGACTTAAGGACCATAACAGGCTCAGTGCCAAACTAGAAAATCAGCTTCCTTTCATTATTGTCAGGTATTTCTTATAAGGAAGTTTTCCTTTGTTTTCAAAATTATTTGTACATGGGGGGAAAGGAAAGAAGAAAAAAAATTATTTGTACAGGTGCTAAATTTGATTGGCCATTATGAGTGAGTTAGAGACCACTGATTCAGAGGTCACCTAAAATAACTTTTTTTAGCCTCATTAAGCTTAATATTTAAGGCAAATCACTTTCTTGCTTGAAGTATTCAGGTAATTATTTTAATTCTGTTTCCCTCTACTAGTATGGAACTACCCTGAGCCAACTAGCAAGAATGAAATCTGCAATGGAAATACATCCAATCTTAATATGATTTGGATAATTAGCTTGCAGGATTGAGCCAATATACTTTCCTCAAATTAACTAATTTTTGCATTCAACTACAACTCACATGGTTTCTTTAAAATGCACATTTCTTGTGTTAAAAACTCAATATCCTTAAAGCCACATAGTTTATAAACCAAAAGGCTGAGCTAATGTTTTATGTTCTTTCTTTGGTGGAAAACACCATCATGGGACCCTATAACAGCATGAAATTTTTCAGCCAAAGTAATAACCTTATAATATTGCAGTAGAAGGCTAAAGTATCATACTCTTTAGGTGCTTGAAAAGTGTTTCACTTTCATCTAGAATAGTTAGAAAGCAAATAAAATTGTATTGCATAAAAATAATTCAGTCTCCAGGGTCTTTATTCTTGCCTCTTTAAAAGAATTTAGAAAAGGAAAATTCTAATCACTCTCAATTTACTGCAAAAGACAATTACAGGATTTTATGAGTGGTAGACTTAAAGTGAAAATGGCTGTCCATTATGTGACCAGACCTGAAACTTTTAAAATGTGACTTTTTCAGCTGCCTTAAAAGTTCAAGTGGAAGAAAACTCCAACTAATTTCAGGCAACTATAAAAATTTACTCTCTCTCTCTCTCTCTCTCTCTCT
>NW_004524846.1:354584-356336 GCF_000260255.1 Octodon degus | reverse complement strand
AGTCCTATTCTTCAATCACACCATAAGTCTTGCATAAGAACAAATAGAAAAATATTATTCATATATTTAACTAGCTGTTCCCATTTATGCAACCAAGATCCACATGTAGTTTTCAATATGTGATTTATAAACAGTTTTAAACATCTCTGAATCTTTTGCTGGTCCCTATCCCCCAAAATATAGCCAGCTGTGTCCTTCCATCTGTATTTTTTTCTTCTATCCATATATTAGAATCCTAGTAATCCTTGAAAGCCACATTTGAGCCACTTATTCCCATTAACTATTTATCTCAGCTAATTTTTCTCAAAGCACCTCTCTTTTCAGGCTGTGCCCCAGTATGATAACCAAACTAAGTCAAAGGAAGGAATTGATTGCTATACAAAACTGAGGGTTTTGAAAGTGAAATTTATTCAACCAATCTGTGCCTATTCATCTGTGTTACACAACATTATGGAATTAGTATTTAATTTGTTTTTTACTACATCTAACACACATGAAAAATCTATATGAATATAAATACATACAACACCCTTAGGTGAAATAAACTCAACAATACTGCATTGTTTCTCTAGTGTGATTTACACTAAAAGTGTAAATAAGAACCAAAATGTATAATAGATCTATGGAATAGGAAGAAAATGCTCAAACAGGAAGAGAAACAAAGGATGGGGAGTAGAGAAGGAAAGAAGGGAAAGCTAAAAGACAATGAGAAAAGAAAGAAAAACTAGAAATAAAACTTGTAAATGGGGACGAGAGGAGTGGTTGAAGTGGGGGAGGGGAATGGAAAGCAAAGAATCAAGTTATATCATATGCAGACATGAATTTTCTATGATGGATATGATCATTATGTGTATCTAAAATGTACCAATAAATCTGATTTTAGGAAGAATATAAATACAACCTGTAAATCTAATTTTAAAACTTTAGTTCTAAGCCCAAGACATTGCATTTTTATCCACTGTTTGGTCCCATCTTTCCTTTCCACGTGACACTCCAGTATGCCTCCTTGATATACTGGAGACTCTTTTAAATTCCCAACACTAATTTTCCAAATACATTCAAGCAGCTTGTATAATATTCATCAATCATTTCAACATCTAGTATAAAACTGAGCTCTTTCAAGAGACCGCAGCTGACTCACCCTTCGCTATGCGTATCTCTTCGGCATGCCCAAATACTCAGACACCAGGAGCGCACACTTACCCAACGCAGGAGAATGTGTGACTTAATGCCAGTGATACACTGTGGTACACAGCCACAAAGCAAAATGGCCTTGCCGCAATTTATGAGTGCTCTTCAGGTCTGGTTTCTATGGCATAAAGCTAAAAAGCACAGACAGTAATTTTTAACAGTGTATATATACCAACATCATTCATTCTTCTATTTTTGTGCACGTGAGTAGTATTTCAGTGCAGAGAATTTTTCACCATGTCAAGTTTTATGCTCTGAAGACACAACGTAAAAGCAGCTCCAGGGCACTTATTTAGTATCTCTCAGCAACCATTTTATGAATTAGATGGCCATATAGTGAGTCAAAACTGGTTCAGTGAAAGGTCACCACACCATTAATGAACCTTGACAGAGAACCCAGCATTCAATAAATCATAGACATGAAAAAATATCTTAAAGATCTGGTAAGAAATTTAAAACAACAATTCAAAGAATGGTTTCAACAAGAAAATGTGACCAGGGAAATAGCTGGGCTGCATAAGCACCTGCCTGGCAAGCACAAGGTCCTGAGTTCAGTCCCCA
>NW_004524846.1:344842-354484 GCF_000260255.1 Octodon degus | reverse complement strand
TTTTTTTTTTTTTTGGAACCTGGGATTGAACTCAAGATCCTGTGCTTGCCAGGCAAGCACTTATTTTACTGAGCTATATCCCTGGCTCCTTGTATAATGATTAAGTCAGAGCAATGAGCATACCCAGCCCATCAAACATTGTTTCTTTGTGAAGAAACATTCAAAATACTTTCTTCTAGCTATTTTATTTTATTTATTTTATTTGTTTATTTTTGTATTTTTTAGGGAAGGGTCTATGGGGTGTTCAGGGTCTCACAACTAGATCAGACTCATGGTGATCCGCCTGTTTACAGCCTCCCAAGAGCTGGGATTACAGGCGCGCACCACCACGCCCAGTCTCAATTGCCATCTCAACGCGCCCTGGGGGCGGGGCCAGTATGGCCGGCCCGGGAATAGAACCCTGGCCCCTGTGCCTGCTTGCAAGCACTTTAATCTGCTCAGCTATTTGGCCGACCCTCTTCAAGCTATTTTAAGATACACAATATATTAATGTTGACTATGGACATCCTGTGGTGTAATAGAACACCAGTAACTACATATTGCTCCTGTCTTCTAAGCTGTACCCATTGACCAATTTCTCCCTGATCCCTACCCCCTACTATCCTCCCAATCCTTAGGTGCCATTATACTTTTATTTCTATAAGGTCAATTATTGTAATTTTAATAAAAAGATTAAAAACTATTGTGATTTTGACATATGAGTGATAATACAAATACATGTCTCTGTTTGGATTATTTCATTTATGTCACTATTTCTTTTACCAGTGTTCTCCATAGCCAACCATATTGTAACAAATGACAGGATTTCCTTCATTTTTTTTGACTGAATAGCATTACATTATATATGTATGCCACATTGTTCTTTATACGTTCATCTGTTGTTGAAAACTAGTTTTAATTTCGCATCATGGTTATAATGATCTAGACATGGGAATAAAGATATTTCTTTGACAAACTGATTTCATTTTCTTTCCATATCAGTGGGATTGCTGAGTCATATGGTAGATCTACTTTTGATTATTTAAGAAAATGAAACTACAATGAGATAACCCCCCTAAACAGCTGCAATAGCTATTATCAAAAAAAACTAATAATAATAACAAATGCAAGCAAGGCTGCACAGAAAAGAGAACTTTTAACCACTGTTAGTTAAAGTGCATATGTTAGTCTACCTATTATAACAAATAATACAGATATTTTGAGAGGGAGGGAGGGAAGGAGGGAGGGAGGGAGGGAGAGGAGAGAGAGAGAGAGAGAGAGAGAGAGAGAGAGAGAGAGAGAGAGAACTTCCTTATTGTTGGGTGTGTAAACAGAAAAAATAAAATATTGAACAAACCCCTGTTTCACCATGTTGATTGCAGCCCTATTCACAAAAGCTAAGATGTAGAATCAACCTAACCAACAGCATAGAAAAATCAACATGTACCTGTGTTATTCATATACAATCAAATGTTATACAGTCATTTAAGAAAGCATGAAGTCTTATCTTTCAACATGAGGCGTGGTAAACTTCTCTGCACCACTGGCATAGAACCAGTGCACTCCAACAGTTCATTAGAGGTTAGCAGAATTGCTAGCCTTCTGGGTCCTCTGAAGTCCTTGTAGAGCATGGGCTGCGGTGGGTACAAGTCTGCAGGAGCTATAACTCTCCTAGTCATCTGTTTCTCTGTGTGCTGTCTCAGGATCAATCCAGATTGCACTGTCTGGGCTGCCCACAGAACACATCCTTCACATTGTGCTTTATTTGGAAGATTTATCCTCAAATGAAAAATGCTATAATAGGCTGTTATATGAAAATATTTATCATCTATTTTTCTATTCTATGGTTGCCTTTCAACAAGCACAGATAAATTTTCCACACATTTTGTAACAAGGCCTCCACTTCAAAATGCTACGCTTTATTACATAGACAATGTGAGCCTAAAACTTATTCTCTTTGTTCCAGCCAATTAAGGAATATAGGATTAATATAAAAGTCACACCTTTATATAATGTGAGAATTTTATAGCATGTATGTCTAGTTAATTTTCTTATAGTTTAGCTTATTATTCTTCCTTTCTTGTTTTGGTTTGGTTTGGTTTGGTTTTTTGGTACTGGGGATTGAACTCAGGACCTCATGCTTACCAGGCAGGTGCTTATGCCACTGAGCTATCTCCACAGCCCTCTTCCTAATTTTTTAATTTGTCTGTTATATTATTTCTACTCATACAGTTCCATAGGTATACTAGTGCTTTGTCTCTTTCAAACACAAGAGAGAGTTAAGGAATTTCACAGATGTTTCTGTGTTTCTAAGCTACTCAGGGAAATGTCATTAATTTACTGGCAGCAAATTTTGTTATCCTGTGATTTATTTCCACTTCCCAGAGTCCCACATATATCTACAAATAAACCTCCTCTAGATGTTCAGAATCATTAACCCCAATTTTTATATCAATTCTTATCAAACTAAAAGTATGTCTTGTCCCTCTGAAGTTATATCTGGGATGAACCACAGGTTAGTTTATGCCACTTACAGCCTCTGAGCTGCTTCTCCCCTTATCATCAGCACCCCCTTGCCATTCCTACCATGCTGCTACTGATAGTTTGCCTTGGGTGAATGGATTACCTAGACCATAAATGTCATTACCCACTTGATTTCAACCACTTGAACTCTTTCTATTCCTGGACCAAAACCAAAGAGCTTGATTCCAGTTAGTTGTCATGATGGTAACACTGATGACCCAGTGCACACCTGGTCCTGAGCCACGCATCCCACACGGTGCTACTGCCTTGTACGAAGTACAACTCACTCTCCTGCACCTGCCTTCTCTGGTTCTTACATTACCCTTCTACACCAGCATAAAGCTCACAAGTCCTTCTATTCAAGCAAGACTGTTTCTCTAGTTCATATCTACATGTCCCCTGGGAACTTCATCTGTTTGTGTTCATAGAAAGGGATTTTAGAAAGTGCTTGAATCATGGAAGCAGCATAAATGGTTTGGCTTTGGGAGGCTGGCCAGAAGAAGCAGGTCCCTGGGGGTGTGACTTGGAAGAGAGCCTCCCAGAGCCTCCCTTCTGTCTTGCTGCCTAGCCACCCCCTTGGGCAGCTTTGCCTCTGCAGCAAGCCCTTCTCCCTTGCCACTGTCTGCCTTGGAGCCATCTGACCATGGACTGAAGCTTCTTTAAAACATGAGCCAACTTGTGGGTGTTGGGTATTGAGCCCAAGCCACAAGAAAGAGTAAGACAACTGCCATCGTTGGAATCCAAAGACATGAAGTTGAGCAGCACAGGCTCCATGAACTAGAGAAAGGCTGAACTCAATAGAAATATACATCATTATCAGGAAACTGGAAATGAAATGTGAAAAGTGATGAAATGAAAAGGAATTATAAGGCTGGCCAAATAGCTCAGCTGATTAAAGCCTCTGCTTAGGCAGACTCAAGGGCCAGGAGTTCGATCCCCGGACCTGCTGTGCCAGCCCCATCCCTGGGGTATGCTGAGATGGCAATCCAGACTGAGCGTGGTGGTGCATGCCTGTAATCCCAGCACATGGAAGGCTATAAACATGAGGATCACTACAGAGTCTGATTTATGCAGTGAGACCCTATAGACCCTGTTCTAAATACAAAAAAAGAAAAAAGGATTACACACACACACATATTAAATATGAATATACATACATATATTTCATCAATGTATATAATTACAATTTTAAAATCATACTCTCACATCAGAAGGGAAATAACAGATTTATTTTATTTGTCTTAATGTGTATTTATTTATTTATTTATTTATTTATTTTTTGGCAGAACCAGGGATTGAACTCAGGCCCTTGTGCTTGCCAGGGAAGCGCTTATTCTACTGAGCCATCTCCCCAGTCATGTCTTTTTCTTTTTCTTTTTTTTTTTTGTCTTAATGTGCTTTTAAATATAACTGTTGATCAAGTGGTACAGCTATGATTTGACCAGGACTATTATATACGAAATTTTTAAGATTACGCAACAAAAGCCAGGTTCTCCCAACATATTTATGTAATCAAAATAGAACTGTGTCTTTTTTAGAACTGTCATAAACATCACACTAGTCAATGAAAACCACCCAGAAAACCATCCAGCATTTCACAGTTGGCCATAAAACATGCTTACCCAATGTTAATCACGGAATCTACCCTACCTGGTCCCTCCTATTTACAGTAACACACCAGAAAGAACCCTGCCCTAGGCCAAGCCCTAACCACCTGAAATACTTCTTACTTAGGTGTTACCTGCAGAGCACCTGCTCCAGAGTTTCCTTAAAAGTTTCTATAGAATAAAACCATGGGACTCACTCCAACTTCTGGAATTACAGTGTCCGTAATTGAGACTCTGGAAACATATTTCCACGTTCTGTTGATGCTTACAGTCATTAAAATGTGTGCATCCTAGTACATGGAACAGAGAGGTGAAATGAAAATCTAGCTTGCAAAGGGAAGGTTCCTTGTAAAAAAGAATAAATAACATTCCTGAATCAAACACATTACTAAAGTCCAAGTAAGCGGGGACTGAGATGAAGTAGCAGATCCTCCACAGTTCCATCAGTGCAATTGAGTTTGAGGCTTCACCCTTGCTGTATGAGTTATAAGGTTTTTTTTTTTTCTTTTAATCAATGACTTAGTTTCTGCATTTGTAAAGTAAGAATTATCTAGCTCATAGTATAATTGTAAGGATTAACTCAAAAAAAAAAAAAAAAAAAGCACTAGCATAATGATCCGGGAGAACAGCACATAGAAAAGAATCATTCTAAAATGACTGGATCCTTACCTATAAATATTACGCTGCAAGATCGCCTTTTCCTTTTTCATATTTTCCATCCTTAGGGGAAGCAACTACCCTTCTTAGTCCCAATTTGGTGTTTTCTCTCATTAAGTTTGCTTTGAGAAATTTACCCTACAGGAAGTACCTGTCAATATCACACCATCCCATGACCCAGTGCTCCCAACAAAAATCTGAAATGATGTGCTGCACTGTTGTAGGCACTGTTATGAGGTGCACAGATCTGTCTGAACTATGGGTGAGAAATCCTTGTCTCCATAGTTTCCTAATGCTCTAGAAAGCATAATAATAAAAGGTATAGAATGAGAAAAAAGATATTTCAGAACAGGCAAATGTTTTCGTAATCCCTCATGATGCATGTGCATACGCCACACACACACACACACACACACACACACACACACACACACACCATTGGTTCTATTGCTCTGTCTAATGCAAGCAGTAAATACAGGATCTGCCACAGCTTTCTGAGGAATTTGAGGAGCTCGGTGCTGGGGATCTCTGTTCCATCCATCCTGCATCTCATGCACTGATATTTCCTCAAGAGAAAATTTGGTCAGGACACCATGAGTCACCCACAGATTTTAAAGATGCTAGAAGGACATCAAGGAACCCATGGTGGTGGTTCTCTGTATGTGGTTACCCTAACCAGTCATAAAGTGAAGGCCCTGGAAAAGGTGCTTGCTAACCTGATCAGAAACACAGAAGAAAAGAATCTAATGGAAAGAGGCCAGTGTGGCTGCCTCCTGACATTTCGAGACTCATCTCGAGAAAAGCATGTGTGGCTGTCTTAATAACTTTTCTCTCCTTGCTCAGACAAAATACGCAACACCCAAAGTTCAGGAAAGAAAGGGTTACTCAACTCACTATTGCAAGAGGTTTCAATCCATAATCTGCTGGCTCCAAGGCGGGATGGCAACACTTCGTGGGGACAGAAGATACCAAAAGCAACCAGAGCAAATGGACAGAAAAGGAGAAGTAAGCTTATTTCCATCCCTTTTATTGTATGCAGGACCACCAATTCCAGCACTAGGACCAGTCTCAAATTCCAGATTCAGCCTGCTCTGAAAAGCTGGCTCCCCGTGACCCGTGAGGCTTTGGTAGGCCATCCAGACACAAAGCATAACAATGGTGAAGATTCTAATTTACAGAATCACCTTCAGATGAAAATCTATGAGCCACTCACTGACTGGCATGGTCCCTGTGAGATGCTTAAGCAGATTATTTCCATTAGTGTGGAGCTAAGAGTGAGGCTGAGGCCACTATTAAAATAATTGATTAGCACTTCTTAACAAAAAGAAAAGGTCTAATACTTTTGGAGTGTCACCAGATAGAGTTCAAAGAGGACCCTAAAGTAGAAGTGGGAACACTTGACTCACCTCACCCACACGGTAAGTTGTAGGTTCACTGACTTCTACCACAGGAAAAGAATTTCAGGATATATAAAAAAGAGGCATAAATGGATACATTAGGCAAAATTTTAAAAGCATACCCTCAAACAAATAAAGTGTGGGTGCTGAAGAGGGACAGAGGTAGCTTATAACCTTCAACTGGGTACATTTATGGAGATTTGGGGTATTCCTAAGATACACTATGTAAGTATTTATTCTAGTGTCTGCCAGGTTTGTTCATTATTGGGCAGTATTAAAATGTGAACGATTGGACTGCAGAGATAGCTCAATGGCATTGTCTGCCTGGCAAGCACAAGCCCTGAGTTCAATTCCCAGTACCACATGCCAGGCCAGCTCCAGAACCCTGGGCAGGCCACGCTGGCCATGTAACCCTGGCGTGGTAGCACATGCCTGTAATCCCAGCACTAGAGAAGCTGAAGCAGGAGGATCACTACTAGTCTGAACTGCATAGCAAGACTCTGTACCAAAAAATAAAAATAAATAAATAAATAAATTCTATAAAACGCGAACCATCTACATGTGTTCGAAGCTGAGCTATGTTGTCTTCTTAATAGTAGCTTCCTGAGGATTGGGCTTGGTAGCAGGGAACATGACTTACAAGTGAGAGTTACAGGCCCAGAGCCCAAACACAGACTTGTCTTTAAGGCCCTTGTGAATTTTTTCCAAAAGAAAAAAACAAGACAAAACCCTTGAAAACCTATATGTCTTGAAACTTCAGTTTTTCTTAAAAACTTTTATTTTAAGGGCCTGCTCACTGGACTAAAGTGCCTGCTTAGGCAGACGTGGCAGCTGGGGTTTGATCCCCAGCGTGCTGTGCCGGCCCTGCCCCTGGGGTGTGCTGAGATGGCCATTAGGACTGGCATAGTGGAGCACGCCTATAATCCCAGCACTTGGGAGGCTGAACACAGGCGGATCACTATGAGTCCAATCTCAGTAGTGAGACTCTGTAGATCCTGTACTAAAATACAAAAAAAAAAAAAAAGAAAACTTTAATTTTAATAACAGAATTGCCCTTGTCTCCTTTATATCTATTTTTATGTTTTATCCTACCTCAAGAAGGTATCTGCCCAAAAGAATTAAAAGAATCATACCACACTGATTTATGTGCACCCTGTTTATAGCAGCACAGTTTACAATAGCAAAATCTTGGGAACAGATGGCCCAAATGTCCATCAACTAAGAATGGATAAAAAGATGTAAGCTTTTTAATACAATACTACTTTTTAATACAATACTACTCTGCCACAGAGGAGGACAAGCTTAAGACCGTTCTAGCTCGGGGAATAAAACTTGAGATCATACTTCTAAGTGAAATGAATTAGAAACACACATGTAAATATCACACTGTCTTTCTGATGTGAGAAGCCATAAGTGTAAATAAGCATCAAAATGTATAATAAATATTGTGAACTAGGAAGTAATTGTTCAAAGGAAACAGGGAATTGGGGGGAGGGGAAAAGGAGAGAAAAAGAGGATAAAATGGAAACAAAGCTTTGTGAATAAGGAGGAGAACAGGGCTTGAAGAGAGGGGAAGGAAATTGGAAACAAAACAGGAACCAAGACACATCATGTACAGGTACAAATTCCCTATGATAAATGTGATCATTGTGCATATTTAAATTGTACCAACAAGGGCCGGCCAAATAGCTCAGCAGATTAAAGTGTCTACAAGCAGGCACAAGAGCCAGGGGCTTGGTCCCCAGGCCTGCCCCACCCCCAGGGTGCCCTGAGAGGGCAATTGAGCCTGGGCATGGTGGCTTGTGCACCAGTAATCCCAGCTCTTGGGAGGCTGTAAACAGGCAGATCACTATGAGTCCAATCTAGTAGTGAGACCCTGAACACCCTGTAGACTCTTCCCTAAAATAAAAAAAAATGAAATAAAATAGAAAGAATAAAAATAAATTGTACCAATAAACTTAATTATAAAAAAAGCACTTGATATTATGTTTCACAGAGCCTTAAAAAACAAATTAATGTAAGAAAAACACCTACCATGGAGGCATATGATGGTTGTTAGATTTTTCCATAGTGTTAGTCACTTTTATGTTTTCTATATTTCCAGGGACAAAAGTATGTAGCATAATAATTGCATCTGAGTGAATGAGTAGCTGAAACTCTAATAAGTAATATATAGTAGTCACTTTTTAAAAGCTCACAGATATATTTTCATACCATTACATGGTATTTAATGTTAAATATTAGAAGTATTACTCTAGCTATTATATCTATGGAATATAAGAAACTCAGAGGGAAGGGGAGATCTTGAGAAAAAGCCCCATCAGTTGCATTCAGGAAATAAGGGTTATGCTGGGATTAGAAAAGAGAAATACCAACATATTTTAGGAGCACCCTTGTTTTAGGGTATAGGAGGAAGGGGAGATTAAAAACACATAAGCGAGTCTCCATCCATTAGCCAGTAACTAGACTCCCTACACCAGGGCAAGGAAAAAGGCCAGAGATCCATGAGCAAATGTGAAGGACAAAGGTCCAAAACAGAAGACAGAGTTTTAGAACCACAGCGCGGGTCCTCCGGGAGAGGCAAGTGTTGACACTAAGTCTTTCGCTAATTCTAGTCCTTTTTCTCTCCCAGTGCCGAGCTTCTTGAAAGAAATGTCGACCCTGTCTTTCATTTGTGCCAAAGAAAAATTCCATGAGGAGTTAAAAAGGCAAAGGTTTTACTTAAGACTCATGCAGTGAAAGTAAAGAACATTGCAATAGGAGGAGAGAGAATAAACTCTGCTGAAAGGAAAGGTGGCGATTTTTTTTTTAATTTTATAGGAAAAAAAGGTAAAACTAAATCTCATAACAAGATGATAAGACAATGAGAATAATTAACACATTGTAAGGTTGTGATATTTTAAGCATCAAAGTGAACCAGTAGGACAAAGTATCAGAAGACACTGGGGAGAGGTTTGGTCCAGGTGATTATGTTATCTGTCTGCTAAGTTGCAGCCAATGAAATTCAGGTTTGTAACCGCCTGTAGACTGAGAAAGAACAGATTGTTTTGACTGCATTTCAAAGAAATGATTCACAAGTTCTTTTTATTTTTTGATGATTTTCATAGTAGTACTTTTCACTTTTTATTTTATGAAAAAATAAAATGTAATTTCACAACAAGCCAACAAGAGAATAATAGTTAATACATTGTGTGTCGTTATCTTCAAAATAGTTATTCAGAGTACATGGCACAGAATAGAAAGATTCTTGAGATGAAGAAACAAACATTTCTAAGTCATAAAGCTCATTTCTAAGTTGTAAAACTGGAAAGACTGGGAGAAGATTTGCATCTCAAAGGAGTGGAGAAAGGGCTTGCAACTGCAGCTGCTTTTGGAAATGCTCCACAACAGAATCAGAGGAAGAAGAGACTTCCTCCCCTTCCCTCCCCTCTTTCCTTCTCTTCCCTTCCCTTCCCTTCCTCTCCCCTTTCCTCCCCTCT
>NW_004524846.1:336215-344742 GCF_000260255.1 Octodon degus | reverse complement strand
TCTCTCTCTCTCTCTCTCTCTCTCTCTCTCTCCTCTCATTTTATTCAAGATCTTTGATCCAATAAAACCAGGGGAAGTGTTTGGTACTTCCTTTCTGCTTTTAACTGTGCTTTCTGGACTATATATTAGGGTATCATATTGCCCAATAAAATGTTCATATAAAAACTTTTCTTCAACTAGTGCAGTGAATCTGAGAACAGAACTAGAAACATTGAGAATAATAAAATACACCTAAATCTCTCTTCTACAAACTTTAAAAGTAATGATGGCAACAAAATATTAAATGTGAACCATTTTCAGCATTTTGCATTGGTATTCCTTATTCTCCAAATGCAATCTGGAAGCTCTGGCGTCTTTCTAGTATTTTCTCCAAATATAATTTGGAGGGTTGTGACCAAACATCATGTACACACACACACACACACACACACACACACACACGTACTTCATCTGCTAATATTTCCTTGCACAAAATAATTTTAGAGCAAAATGCCATCTTTATGTTAAAGGACCTATCAAATTCAACCTCCCTCCCTCCCTCCTCTCCTCTCCTCTCCTCTCCTCTCCTCTCTTCTCTCCTCTCTGAAGTTTAACCTAGTGGAGGGAAATTTCATGGCCACATGGTCACTTATTTATAAACTACATTTTTTCCACTCAAGCAATTTGGCCTATTTTCTCACATTGCTCAATCTGCTTTTCTTAGCATCTTACGTAGTAAACCAAACGTGAGTGCTGCACAATTTCTACCTTCTTTACTACTTTTGTGGCGTTGAACACTACAGAGGCAGTCATTTTGTATAAGCCAATCTTGTGGTATCATGGAATTGAAGAATGAAGTCCCAGGCAAAAGGGGGAAGTTAGGAGAATATTTACTGGAAATATGAAGCGGAATATTCTGAATGGAAGAGGATTCTGAATGGAAGTCCAAATTGGCTTTGTTACCCTCTTTCATATGAATGATCAGAGCACAGGGGAAAGCTTCTTTCAAAACAAACAAGTTTAAAGGAAACCCCTTATTTTTAATGTTTCTCAAAGTCCAGGGGAGAGGTAGGGAGGAGCATCCAAGGAACTTAGCATATTCTATAAAAACCTTTGGGAGAAAAGAGTTCATTATTTATTTTTTAAATCTATTTTAATTTAATTTTAAGGAATAAAAAGCAAAACAAATAGAAAAACAAACAGAAGCAAAAACAAATAGAAAAAAGACAGAAACTGGGTAACATACAATAACACATATATTACAGATTTTCAAAACAGGAATAGCTAATTAACAATGGTTGTTATAGTATCTATTTTTATCATCAAATCTGTTGCTCAGATTAACAGATATAGTTATGCAAGATTGGAGAAATAACTGAAAATTGGTGCTTGTTTTCAAGAAATCTCAAATTTTTCCTTTTTCCTTTTTTTTTTTTTTTTTTTTTTTTTTTTTTTTTTTTTTTTTTTTTGGTGGAACCAGGAATTGAACTCAGACCCTTGCACTTGCCAAGCAAGCACTTATTCTACTGAGTTGTCTCCCCAGCCTGCCTTGCCTTTTTTGTTTTATTTTAAAGAGAGTATAAGAATTGATAACACATTAGAAATGGCACAAATTTAGAACACCAAGATGAGAGGTATGCAACTCATAATTTCCATCAGTTTTTTGAAAATAGCAGTTAATGTTTAGAAGTTTCACCTTGACTAACTGTGTGCTGATATCTGGGAACTAAGCAACTACATCAAAGATAGAAATGTATAATCTATTTTTATTTTAACCTCTTATCTTTTTTTCTTGTACTCATTTACATGTCTAAGCTTAACTAGCTACTTGGATTCATTCTTAACTGGGTGTGTGCTATTTTCTTTTATCCGATTTTATCTTAGGCTACCCTGATCCCCTACTCATAAGCTAAATAACAAAACTATGATGGCATTGGCTAATCACTTCTGGATATTGTCTACGCCCCTTAGGCCCCATTACAATATGCCGTCTTACTTCTTCCATCTCTTCAGATATCGCTTGGAGCAAGAATCTGGAAGTCTTTTAGTTGTCTGACTGGCTGGCTGGCTGGTTGGTTGGTTGATTAGTTGGTTGACTGGCTGTTTGGCTGGCTGGCTGGCTGGTTGGCTAGCTGAAGGTTGGCTGGCTAGATGGAGGTTGGCTGGCTAGATGGTTGATTTTTCTGCATACTTTCACTTTTTTTTCCTGGCTGTTTCTCTCACTTTCCTTCTCTTTTTCCTTAACTGTTGCCTTGCTAATCATTGCTATTCATATTATCTTCCACCAAACATATCTTCCCCACCAAACACGTCATCCCAAAGTAAACACAAGAACCTCTCAGAAGATACAACATTCCCTCTCCTGTCCTCCTCAATTCAGTAACTCTTTCCTTTTGAATAAGTTCATTCCCTTTTCCCACATGGAGTAGGGGAAAGAGATTTATCCATGTATGGAAGCAGGATGGCTTGGACAACTGTACTGTGCAGTTCTGCTGATCTACGGAAAGAAGCAGTTAATGCTTTAATTTGTTTAGTCTCTTTTTTTCAATTGTTTGTACCTGTTCTCTTCTTAATTTTTGATATATTTCTTCTTTTTCTCTTTCTTCCAATTTTACATGCATAAATCTGGCAATATGAATAACTAGATGTATTTAACTATGTATCACAACAAATACTGTGAAATTCATGTTACTTTGTTAAGTAAAATTCTGTACTATTTGTAATTTTTTCTTTTTTAATTCTAATTTATATTCTCTTTAAAAAATAAAAGAAAAAATCAAAAAAAAAAACAAAAGAAGAGACATTTTATGTTCACTAGACATAGAAAAACACAGCAGGAAAAACTGTTTTTCCTAGATAGGAGAAACACAGCAGTGTATTGAGTGAGTGATAACACTTCTGAAGCAGCAACTTACTTTTTGCCTTGTGACTCTATAAAATGTACAATTACTTAACAGGATTAAAAAATAATACAGAAGTAATTTTAACCCTTTAATGAAACTCTCCACTACAGTTTAGAGCTTTCAGCATAATAACCATCACCTTTGTAGTTACACTGTGTCGCTGCTTCGGGAAGACCTCCTCTGGTGGTCTGCTTCATTTGAATGTCTTAATCATTTGAAATCCAATAGGCCCCAGCTCAATTTATAATCTTATCCCATACCTGGTAATTCAACTGTAGTATCCCATTTCATACATGACACCTCCACCCACACAGTCCTCACAGACTTTTTTGCTTTCTGTTGCCCAGTATTCAATCCAACAAGTCTTGTCTATTTCCCCTCCCTAACAGCCAGTCATTTTTTTTTCACATCTTTATCCACACTGTCAATTCTTTGCTTCCATCTTCATCCATTTCTTATCTGGATTATTTCAGCAGCCATCTAACAATACAGCTGCAACCCAAATCCCCTGACTGAAATATATCCTTTATATTATCTCATTCTAAGGTGAACATCTTCAACAAAGATCCGGTGCCTTCGTGATAAAATCCAAATGCCTTATGATGCTGAATACATCCCTTCACAACCCAGCAGCAGCATTTCTCACCACTCTGACACCTCAAAATCCAGGCCCCAGCCAGACACTGTCATAGATCTAAGAGTGAAATGCTCTTGATGGTTTCTTAGTGTGCTGCTCTCCTCTCAGGCCCCCTTTCTAGCTGGAAAGTCACCTGCCAATCACTAACACATTGCTGACATAGCATGCTCACTTTTCTGTAACTTACTTACTCATGAAATCCTTCCCAGTACTGGTCCCCAATTAACATGAGACCCCCTCCTCTATAACCTATGGGGACTGCTGTTTCTTTCTTCACAGTTCCCACTATACTGCATTCCTGTTCATCTTTTCCGTTTTTCCAGCTTCGGTAAAAATTATTTGCAGAAAATTATCTCTTACCTTTCTAGCCAAATATAGGCTCCCTTAAGGAAAACAGGAAAAAATTTAGAGCTATAAGAACCAATTTATATAACATGCACCAACCTTAATTAGATGTGCCCAGGGAATGATGAGGCTAGGCCACTTGGTGACAAAGAGAAGTTGCCATATATCATAATGCGAGCCTCCACTTAAAAACCTAGAGAAATGTAACATTATGCACAGCCTAACACTGATCATAAAAGTTAATCCTCTAACTTTAAGCCAGGAGAAAGAAGGATTTGAGCATCAAAATTCATGATTTGAAATAACATATCATATTATCCAATTTTTCAATTATTTTTTATAGTTTCTGAAACAAAACAATATCCCACCATTTGTCAGTGTCTCACGGGAGAATTTCTTAAGGCCTCCAGGAATTCATAGGCCTCAGAAGGCAGGAGCTCCTGCCCCACACTATAAATTAGACAGACCACAAACACATCTCCAATACAAAATAGACCTGCCAGTATCTTCTGGTCAATGCTTCTCTGATGTGCAAAAAGCACGTAGCTCTATTTGGATACAGTTAGTTTCAAAAGTTAATAATGTTCTCTAATACCTCATCATAACATCAGTTATTCCCAATCTCAATGCTAGCCACGTCCCAACTTAAGATCTGCACTATTGGTGGATACTTGTTTCCTAAAGGGGGTTTCCAGTTTGCTGTTTCACGAAGACAATGGTGCATCACCTTGAGCCCCTCGTTTAAATTTTCCTGGATTGTCTCTCTTGTGATTCTGTAATTTTAATAAATGTTAAAATAATTCCAATGAATTTGTTCCTTAAACTAGAATTTTAAAACCATTGTTAAGTGAAAAATTTGACCCTGACATTTCCATTTTATCACTGATAATGTTACCTACATATGTCTTCCTTATGAAATCTCATGAAAACTCTGATTTGAATTACAAATCATGAATTTTCTGGAAGTGAAAGTCCAGTAACTATTTCTTCAAGAAACAAATACCCGTTTTTCTTTGAAATATTCTTATGTTGAAAGAACTACAAGACACTAAGCAAAGTATCAAAGTAAACCCTCTAAAAAGCCTGAGAGAGAACTCTTGACTGTTCTTTTTTGTTGATAAATACATTTGAAAACATGTTGAAAAATAATTGTGCAATATAAGGTATTATCCCATATACTTTTTTCCCCAAAAGCACTGTTTAATGAGTACTGATTATCTTGGAGAGCTATTTTTTTTAAAATTTGATAGAGATAGAGATAGAGATAGAGATAGAGATAGAGATAGAGATAGAGATAGAGATAGAGATAGAGATGGAGACAAAGATACAGAGATGGAGATGAAAAAAAATGATACTTGCAGAATAAGGTAGTTCAAATGGATCCAGCTCACATGATGCCAGGAAAGTTTTCCACACAATTGTTTATGACTTTGATACTTATAGACTTCTGTGACATGGAAATGTGTTTCTACAACTCAGTCCAGAAGTTAATAAATTTTTCCTGTGAAGGTATTAAAATTTCCCAAGAAATTCAACAACTACTAATACTATATGCCAAAATAATTTAAATCATTACAACTAAAACACTGCACAAAGAGAAATAATCACAATTTAGGTACAGTATAGGGAAAGAGAATAACTACTAGAAAAAGAGAGAGATGTTAATCTGATACATTTTATCATTATTTAAGCAATAAGACCAAGTTCTAAAAAATATAGTCAAGCATAATTCTCTTAGTTGTAGTAAACTTTTAGATTTAGGAAAAATGTGATATATTTCTGAATGTGCTATAACATATAAAGCAACAACATGTAAACTAGGATAATCCCACTAATACTACTATGCTCTAGAGTTAAGGGAGGTATAGTCAAACATCTCTGACAATTAAGCAGTCAACACGACTGTTCTGTAAATGAAACCACTGTGACCGAAATTTTATTGAATCTTTTAGGAGACAAAAGAAAGCTATCTGATGATCGATAAAATTATAAACAAAATTATGTAGGCCTGGGCATTAAGATGAAACAAATTTTCTGCTTTGCCACACGGATTTTCATTTTAGGCACAAAAACAAAATTTGTGCTCAATTTCTTTTATTATTGTAGGCTATCAGAAACCTTTTTAAAGTATCGACTGAGTCTCAACAGATCTTTGGCAATATTTTCCAAGGGCTAGTCATGTGATCTAAGGCAGTTCCAGGGTCCACTGCATACTGTGTTCTGTGACAGTATTCAACTTTGGAATAATAGGCTTATCAGTTACTAGATATGTGATTTCTATTGAAGTTACCTAGAATAATTTTAACATGTAACTTAACTTTAAAACTGTAATGATTATAACTTATATATGAGATGGAAGAAGAGAAATACTGGCCATGATAAATGGAAGATGTTTATCTAATCTTATCTTGAACAATTATAGCCATATTCTAACACTATCTAAAACAGGATCCAGTTAACATATCACTAGAGGGGGAAGGGACTTTAGCTGAAATTTAGGTTTAAATTTTAAAAAATTAAACTAGTAATAATATAACATGGGATCACATGGTTACTGTTTTGGCTTCAATTATTGCTTATAAATTTACATAAGATTTAAAACAGTAATAAAAATGAAAACATCTGAGTATAATGGGACCATAAAGATTGCATATATAGATATAAATGTATGATATAGATATAAATGCATTAGATAGAGCTATAGATGTATCACACAATAGGCTCTACGCATAAGTTTTCAGTACACAAATATGCTTTAACAATTTGCCCTTGTTTAAAGTTCAGCCTCTGAGCCTGACTTTCAAGATGTAATTTGTATCATTTTTGATATGAACATGTTTGATTAGGCTGAAGACCTAGTCTCCTTGGGTCTTCAGGTAAGCGTGGACAGAAAGGTCAACTGTGTGTTCAGGTGTGGGATTTGGGCCCCAATAAAAACTTTGTATTTTGAGGCATATGTGACCTTCCCTGGATGCTGATGTCCTGTGCACAGAGTCACAAATCAATCTAAAGAACAACACATGCTGAGGACTTGTGAGACTTCACCTCTGGAACCCTCCTTCCCTACGAGTCTCTTCCTTGGCTTCTGTACCCTACCCTACAATAGGCCACAATCATGACATTAATATCATCCTGTGAGTTCTGAATTCTTCTTATGAATTACCAGTGCTAAGAATAACCTGGGGAGTTGCTACAGCTTGTCTTAGGTGTCAGAAGTGAAAGAAATTTTGAAAATTATGTATTCAAACTTCACAGGTAACTTTGGGGAAAAGAATATTGTATCCTTTATGTTCACACAAATGCCATTTCTTAATGTAGAGTTTGCCATTTGTGGTAAAAACCCTCAAACAATTGAAAGATAAAATAAAAAATAAGCAATGCATAAGCAAATTACAGGCCCCTTCTGTTCTATTAATTAGAAGTTGCTAAACACAAAGATAAACCTGTAAGAACTTAATCCTTATTTGATAGAAGATATATTTCTCTAATTTCATCTGAAGATTGTTCCCATAGGATCCACCCAAATATTCAAGGTAGGGTGTTTTTTGTTGTTTTTTTTTTTTATCTTTAGGATTCTGATCTTTTTTTCCCTTATTTTCTTTCTTACTTTCTCTTTCCTTCTTTTTTCTTTGGCCTTCCTTTTCCCTTCCTTTCATAATTGAAAATAGTTAAGCTATGATCAATCACAAATTTTCCTTTCTATAAAATTATGATGATATGGTCAAAATTGAAATATCTGGGTCAGAGTCATGAGACATTTACAGATAGTTTATGCTCAACAAGTAGTATTCACCTCCTTCCTATATTTCAAGAGCATTTTTTATATCTCAGCAGTATCAAGTTGGGAACCCTATCTTAGGCTACCTGCTGAGGCCACAGGAAAAAAGAACACATGCTTCCAGTAGCCTTTTTGAAAAAAAAAAAAAATTCCAAGTAGAAAAACTTTGTAAAGTAGGATTAATTCATAATTAGTTCAGACACAGCTGAACATTCTAGAACATGAAGACAACACTGCTTCTCCCACTCCAACAATCAATTGGTAAGCCCCAAATATTAATAGTGTTGAAGTTTAAAACCCTTTTTATAAGGCTGGGATATGACTCAGTGGCACAAGCACCTGCCTAGCAAACACAAGGTCCTGCATTTGGTTCCCAGTATGATTGATAAATAAATAAATAAAACTTTCTGTAAAGTTACAGTTTCAGTGATAGGGAATTTTTAACCCTGGGGTCACTACAGAAGGAATTCTTCATGGTCCTAAAGATCTCACTGTTCGTCCCAAGTGTGCAGGGGAACATACACCTAAGACTCAAATCAAATAACAAGGAACACTTCCCCTATGTTAGGTACAATCCTGAGATATTTAAGCTTTTCTCAACACCATCTTTCTGAGCTTCTCAATCCACATGTGTATGGTTAGACTTAAAACTATCTATATGTGGCCAGTTCTTCTGATGATTCTCAGAAGCCACCTTTGGTGATTGCTAACCCAGAGATACCTATGGACTTCTTGTTTAAAATATTGACATGAAATTTATTATAAAGTCAGTGAATCAGAATTTCTAGGGATCTGCCCACACATCTCTACCTTCATCTCTGCCTTCTGTCCTGGCCTTTCAGCCCTGGGTTCCCTCAGCCTAGCCTGGGCCAGCATGGTCTTGGA
>NW_004524846.1:320186-336056 GCF_000260255.1 Octodon degus | reverse complement strand
CAGACCTGGACTAAAAGAAAACCAGGTGTCTTCAGATCTCACAGTTGATCAGTTCTACTTCTCAATATGGAAGCAAGTTCTTCTCCAAGCTGAGGATGCCTTGTTCTGTTTTGTTTTATCACAATGTTATTCCACCCACCAATGCCACAATGGATCAGCTCTACCAGGAACACCACCAAGAAAGCTTCTTTCTCTCCATTGCCTACAGTGATGAAAGTGTCTGTGGTCTGTGACGCTGTCACTCCTGAGGTGGGAGGTTCCATTCTACAAAGAGCAAGGTGGTACTCCTTCCCTGCTCTCCACCTCCTTTATGCTCAAACACAACCTCCCTTCTTTAGGACCAGCACTTCTAAAAGATTAAGGCTTTATACCATCCCCTCTAAGCAGGAGGGGTGTTATGGTTGGTGTCTAGTTGCCCTGCCAAGGCCACATGCAATCATAGGGCAGACTTCTAGATTAACTAATTGATCCACTGGGATTATGGGTGTGAGCTCTGCTGGGATTAGGAGTGTGAGTACTACACCCAGCCTGGGGCAGATAGCCTGAATGCAACTTAAAGGAGACAGACTTGCTCTCTGTAGCCATTAATGTCACTAATCCTCCCTTTGGCTTTGTGCTCTTTGCTGCAGTCATGAATGGTTACTCTCTATCATGGGCCACTCTGTCTTGGAGCCAGCTGAGTATGGACTGAAACCTCCAGTAACTGTGAGCTAAATAAATCTCTTTTTTCCTTCATTGAGTGTGTGGTATTTGTCTCAGCAATAAGAGAAGAATAACTGAGGCAAGGAGTAATGGTAGACATGGCTTTTTGTATCTCTCTTTTCTCCTTTTTTTTTAACCATCATTTCCCACTGTGGATTAGATGTCTTGATTGTCAATCTGTCACACCCAGTGGTTGTTTTGCTTTCTGTTCCCTTTCTAACTATCCAGGAAGATCAGAGCCCCAGGAATCCCTTGTACACCTTTCTTTCTTGAGGGGTAATGGAAGGGATTGAAATTGTGGAAGGAAACTATGAGTCACATCAATAAAGAGGAAATGCCATCAGAACTGAAAAAGAAAGGAATTTCTAAAGGTAAGGTCTAAAAATTTGTATTTTTAACAACAGTCCTCTCACAACTTTTACAGGCATGTATTAGTACACTTTCTATCACTGATAAAATATTTGGGAAAACCAACTTAAAAGACAAAAGATTTATTTTGGCTAATGGTTTCAGGAATTTCAGTTCATGGTCAGTTTCCATGACCTATATAGCTCTCAATGGTCACAGAGAGAAACAGTGAGGGGAATGAGAAAAATGACAACAGACAAACACTGAGGTCAGGTGGAGCCTTCCTTCTGGATGAGGAAAAAGGAACTGCCAAGTACTGCACAGCATTTATTTATACATCTGACAAAGTTAGTATCAGGAGACACAGGGTTGCCTAGCAACTAATGACTGGAATTGTCTCAGACAAGATGTTTTTTCTCAAGACTAAGGTAACTTGATTGCTTTAGGCACTTTCAGTCCCCACATATATAAACAATTTGCAGCTTCAGCTTCTCCTTACAGTCACTTGGTTCTGTTGTTCCTGGGCCCATGGAGAGATAGAAATGATCATGGTGTCAGGGCATGGTAGGGGAATTTTCCTCCCCTCACGGCATCCAGGAAAGACTTAGGGGATGAGGCACACCCTTCAAAGGCACACACTCACTGACCTACTTTCACCAGTTGGGCCGTGTGAAGTCATCAATGAGCTAATCACCATAATGCAGCCACTTCAGTAGATCTTACCTCCGAGTACTCCTGGACTGAAGATTAAGCCCTAAATATATGAGTCTTTGGGGATTCTTCATATTTAAATGATAACAAGGCATATTTGAGAAATACTGGCCAAGAAGATATCTAAAAATCCAAGTTCTATGATGGTGGATTTGAGAGAAATGAGCATCTTTCATGAAGACGGAGAACTTGAGAGAGTAAATATTAAAAGCCCAATTTTGTCTACCAGTCATCAGATGAGAAAGTAGCACTAATTCTTTTGGTGACAAGATTAACTTAAATCCAGTAGGCCATTATACAATGAAGCACTTGACCTCCCTTCTCTACTGATTTTGTCCCTGTTTTGTTCAAAATGCACTTTATAGAGAAAAGTAACATCAAATAGCTCTCCTTTGCTATAGATAAGGTAGGGAGAATTTTCTCAATCACTGTTGGATTCTTTACCCAGATTTGTGAGCATTTACAGTATGGTCAATAAAGACATTGAAGAATGGTAGAGCAGGGCTGGTGATTTGCTCAACCTTTTGCCAGTTTCCCAGGTGACCTTATTATATGAAAGAGCAAGAAATCAGATTTAAAGTGCACTCCGGCTAATATTTCTGATTCAAATACTTCAGAGGCATCTCAGTTCTGTTGAATCTCACCAGCAGCTCACTGGGGCCCGGCTTCCTGCCATGTGATTATGACACCATAAACAAGCCATCTCTCCTAGCCAGTGGGCATGCTCACTGGTGGATAGCCATAGAAAATAAACTCATTATCCAAAGGCCAGCTGTTCCTTAAAGCTACAAGAAAGGAAGGGGCAGAATTTATTGAATGATAACAGCGTCTGGTCTTCTGTATGTAGTCAACTGCAGATGCACACAATTTCAGCTTGAAAGGAACAAGAGCAATCATCTAATTCAACCACTGACTCTAATTCATTTCCCATATCAACCAGCTCAGTAGTTACTAATAAAGCTACAGAGGGGATTATCCTGAGAAGATCTGTGTTGTTTTGCTTTGCTTTGTTTCATTTGAGAGGGATTAGTTTGGGTTTGACTTTTTTGTTTGTTTTTGTTTAGTACCTTAGCTCTGCTACAGTAAAATCTCTAGGAATAGTAAAATTTCTCACTCAGAGCTGTATTTTCAGGCTGGGTAGATAACTCAGCACTCTAACCACCTGCCTGACAAGTTCAAAGTTCTTTCCCAGGTACCGCATGCCATGTGTGCCCTGGAACCCACACACCATGCCAACCCTGAAACTGGGCATGGTGGTGTATGCCTGTAATCCCAGTGCTGGGGAGGGTGAATTAGGAGTGTCTCTATGAGTCTTCGCTGAGTGCCAAGACCCTACATCAAATAAATAAATAATTTTTTAAAAAGTAAGTAAAAGTAGATATGTTGTGGGGGGGTTGTTGTTGTTGTTTTAAAGCTGTACTTTCTATGTTTGGGCAGTTTTTTAAATTACCACCTTATATTTTTATAAAATAGTTCCCCTTAGGCTCCGATCATTGGCTCTAGTTTAGTCATCTAACACCTATTTTATTTTTCTCTGCTAAATGTCACCAATATTTCCACTATTCAAAATGTGACATGATATTGAGTCAACTCCCTAATATCTACTTGGTCTCCCATAAATGTTTTCTAGAGACATATACCTCAAAAATGCAACATTCTAGTGCAGAGCAGAGCAGAGAAGTCATGTCACTCTCATTTCACATTCAATGCTCTTTTTTTTTTTTTTTTTTTTTTGTACCAGGGGTTGAACTCAGGACCTTACACTTGCCAAGCAAGTGCTTATTCTCTGAGCTATCTCCCAGGCCCAAATGAAAATTTGGCACTTTTTTTCTGTATTTTAGGGAAGGGTCTACAGGGTGTTCAGATTCTCACTATTAGATCAGGCTCATAGTGATTCACCTGTTTACAGTCTTCCAAGTGCTGGGATTGTAGGCATGTACCACCAAGCCCAGTCTCAATTGCTATCTCAGCGGGCCCCAGGGGCGAGGCTGGCAGGCAGGCCCAGGGATCAAACCTCTGCCCCCTGTGCCTGCTTGCAGGTGCTTTAATCTGCTGAGTTATTTGGCCTGCCCTCAATGCTCTTTTTAATACCAACTCAGCTATTCCATTTCCTCATCACTGATGTTAGCTAGATCTGAAAGTCTCTTTGCAATTATTTCACATTTCTCTGCTGAGATTCTGTTCCCATTGCCCCACACAAGCCAGGCAAAGTCTTTGTTTAACATTCTATTTAAATTCCATCTCTAACTCCTTTTTAGCAGAAAGTGCCATCCTCGTAGTATCTGGAGGAAATACAGGTATACTGTGTCCCAACCCACCCAATTAATATCACAGCATAACACATACTATCAAACCACTAAATCAGGACCTCACATTTCAGCAACCTTATCCAATACCCAATTTCACTGGTAATGTAAAGAATGTAAGCAACCAAGAGGACTACATAACAGTGAGAAGTCTGGAACACCCTGTGTGATTCTTTATGTTTTCCCTTTCCACCTGGTGAAAGCCTTCTGGTAGGAAGAATATAGGAAGGTGCAGAGATCATTTTACACAGTTGGGAGTGTTTAATTGTGAAGCATTTCTACTTTATACCCAAAGAGAGCTGTGGAACATATGTGACTGTCCTCGTGCCTTACAAATCTATAGGTTCTAGCTGCATTTGTACTTCTACACTAGGTAGAACCTATAGACAACATTCTACAGATGAGGACTTGCCACCTAGTAAGTACATTTCATCCATGTACCTGAAGGACCAGTTACTACGTTTACAAGGAGAAAAAAACCCGGATCAGCTGTCATTTTTCTTTTCCTTTGAAGCTTCATCTTGATGCTCAGGGTAGAAATGAAAGACAGGCCTGTTCTTTCAACTCCTTATTCACCAGTATGTATACTTTCCTGAACTCATCCTTATCCTAGAGAAAAAACTTCTGCTTTATACTAAACAAGTACACTGAATATCATATCTTCAGCTTTTCTTTTCATTGTGCCTTCTTACATAGTCTTTTTTTTTCATTTTATATCTTCTTTTTCCCTTTTGTGTGCCCTATATTCTGTGTTACTAACTACAAGCATCTTTTCCTTTCCATACAAACATTCTATCTCATTTAAACTCCGCTACTCAGGGCCAGCCAGATGGTTCAGCAGACTAAGGTGTCTGCTTAGGCAGAGCGCAGCAGCCAGGGTTCAATTGAGACTGGGCATGGTGGCGCGCGCCTGTAATCTCAGCAATTGGGAGGCTGAAAACAGGAGGATCACCACAAGTCTGATCTATGCAGTGAGACCTTGAACACCCTGTACCAAATACACAAAGAATAAAAATAAAAAAATAAAAATTCCGCTACTCAGTAAGTGACTATCCCAGAAATACCTATATTTCTCTTTCTCTTTCCAACTAAAATTCCTGATACCTTCTTAGGCTTACATCCGACTGTTAGCCCTATTTTGGAGCACTTTGATGTTTTTTGAACCACATAAGACAGTTTTAGATACTTATTGAGTATGTCCATCTGTATGTCCCATACGGGCTTAAACCTTAAAATATCCAAAACTAAAATCGTCGCCTCCAACTTCTGTTCTTCAGCACGTTTCTGTGATTTTTGTCCAATTTTAATAGAGTATTCATATGCCTAGGTATTAAAAACCATAAATTATGGAAAATGTCCCTTTCTCCATTGTGATTGAAATCAAATCAGCCAGTATCTGATATTGTTTGTATTTTCATAATAACTCTTAAATGCATTTCTTTTTACCTATAACAACACTCCATGTGTCAAAATGCTTATCATGTGGCTTCAGTAATTCAATGCCCAAATCACATATTTTTCCATAGTATCTATAGTTATCATAAGAAATCTCACTAGGGCTGGTGAGATAGCTCAGGTGACTAAGTGCCTGCTTTGGCAAGCACAGAGACCAGGGTTTGATCCCCAGTCCCACAGGCCCTGCCAGCCCCACCCCCGGGATGCACAGAATGGGTGACAGAGTCCAGACATGGTGGAGCACCCTTGTAATCCCAGAGCTGAGGAGGCTGAAAATAGGAGAATCACCATGAATCCAATCTGCATAGTGAGACCCTGTACCAAAAAAAAACAAAAAAAAAAAAAAAAAAACCTCACTAAATCTGAAGTCCAAATGCAATATATCTAACAGATTTTTTTCTAATCTGCTAATTCAGAAATCTTAGTGAAAAAAGGAGAAACATGGTATTATAATTTATTCTATGATGTAAATTGAATGCTTTGTAACTTATTGTCATTTGACTTTTACTTTTGTTGCTATAGGTATTGTAGTTTTTAATCTCCCTTTCAGTTCTTACTGAGAGCCACAGTGTCCTTCTGATCCTTAGCTCCTATATGTCACGTTCCCATTGCTTGGAAAAAAAATAACTGACGCCCACAATGTAAAGGAGAAGAGATTTGATTTGACTCGGTTTGGGGAGATTTAATCTATGGCCAGCTGGCACCCGGGCAGAAATGGCATCTGGAAGAAATGGCAGAAGAAAGCTGCAGCACACAGGGCTGCCCAGAAGCAGAGAGAGAGGGGCAGAGCCAGGAACAAGAGTACATCTTCCAGATCCCAAGTCCAGTGACTGCCACCCCAGCCAGCCCCATGCACCCAGACCCTGAACACATGAGACGCTTAAGGGATATTTTATATCTAAACCATAGCATTCTAACCCTGGGCTACCAAAAGGCTCATGTCTATTTCATTACACAAAATCCACTTAGCCCATCTCTAATAGTTACCAAAATCTTAACAGTTCCAGCATTGCTGAAAACTCCTAGTCCAGAGTTTTCTTTTGAGAATAAAGGCAAACGTTTCTGTGTTTCTATGAAAATTTTAAAAAATTATAACAGTTAAGTACTTCCAACATACAATGTGTAAAGTAACCATTCTCATTCTAAAAGGGAGGGATAAAATAAAGAAATCAGACTAAAGAATGACCAGTCCCTCCTTGAACTCAACTTTACAGATGTTTGCTCTTTAGTCACCAGCGAAATTTTTCATATCATTCAGCTCTGCTTGATATTTATGATTCTCATTGTAGATCTGGCTGAAAATAGCCAGCAGTACCTAAGCCACGGGTACTAAACACTAAACTGAGCTGCCTTAAAGTTGCCCCTGTCAGATCAATTATTCTACCCTTAAATTCAGCTTCAGATAAAGTCTTAGAATATGGACAATGTGTACAGAAATTTTTGCCTGGATAAAACATGGTCTCCAACCAAGTTTCCTATGCAGTCCTCATTCCCATCTGAAACTTCACAGGCTCCCATAAGAATTACCTATCAATCTTGGCTTATAGTATTCTAAGATTTCTCTAGTCTGCGTCTCCTGTCTTTTTAAATTTCTTCAACACACCTGTTCCAAAGGTTTCTGAACTATATGAGGAAGTGTATTCATACCAGTGATCCCACTTTTCCAGCAAGATTTTTTAGCATTAGTCACTAAGGCAAGGTACCCAACATCCACAAGTTAGGAGAGGGGTTTCACTGGCTCCTGTTTTGTTGGAGCTCAGTATGGCAGAAGTCGCGTGGAGGAATGGGATGGCAGAGAAAAATTGTTAATAAGCACATAGCTTCCAGGAAGTAGGAAGCAGAGGGAGGAGCCAAGGAGAAGAATAAGCCATTTATATTACCAAGGAAGCCATTACTTAAATCCCCCTGATTATAGATATTAACCATATCTATCAAACATCATCACAGAAATACCTAGATTACAAGCTATAATAAAGACCTGACAGAAAGTAAAGTGTTTTAACAAGAATTCCTTGTACTCAAGAGTCAACTAACATTTTTAAAGTTCTACTCATGTGTTATTAAGAAAGGAGACATCAGTACCTTCACAATTTCAGAGCTATATTTAGTTATGCCAGTTCAGTGCTGTGCAGCTGGCTTCACACAGAACTCCTAAGATGATCTGGAAATGATACTTAGTTGATGGTCTTAGAAGTGCCAACTACCGCCTCAAAAATATGTTCGAGTTCTCTTTTTCGAGACTGGTACTTAGAGTTCTCTAAAGGAGAGAGTCTTCTGCCTATTCCCTTTTCCTGGCTATATGACACTCTAAAATAATGGCACTCTAATAATAAGAGGAGTGCATAAAGATACCATGTCAACATATGCTCAAAGCAAGGCCTCCTTTCCACTTTTCTTTCTCAGTCCTTGTACTTATCATTTCTTGTGAAAATTACCCCTCTCAGAGCATAAGTCACCACCATCTTTATCCTTTCTTTGATTCCTAGTTATTTTCTGAAAATAGTTTTTTTTTTCCTAAAGCACAAATAAAGAGATACTAATAGAAGTGAGAAACATCCTGGATACCTCCAACCCAGAGCATCTTTACAGTGGAAGGATAGCTATTAATCAGACAAGTAGAAGTTGCAAGTAAGCTGTCTGAGAGACATGGTGGGGGAAACATAAACCAGCAGGCTTTGTAAATAGTATTTATGGCCACAAGGTCAAGTATACCTCCCATGGAAATGAACAGAAAAAGGAATGAATGTAAGAAAGGAACCCTGGGGCTGGGGAGATAGCTTGGCAGTCTACGTGCCTACCTGGCAAGCATAAGGACCCAGGTTTAATTCCTGGTACCACATGCTATGCTGGCCCTGCTGTGCCTGCCAGCAAAACGGGGCATGGTGGTGTGTGCCTGTAATCCCAGGACTGGGGAGGCTGAGACAAGAGGATCACTATGAATCTGAGCTGCATAGAGAGACTCTGCACCAAATATATATATAATGAAATTGTCCAGCACTGAGGCTGAGAGATAAACTATGGAAGATTAAGAATAGTTAAAAATATTAAGAATAATCAACCAATGATGTATGACAGAAACATCCAGAAGCAAAGGAGAAAAGTATAGCAAAGAATAGAAAGAACAAGGGCAAAATATTTACTATGTAAATGATGCTATCACCGTGACTCATCCACATGGCTGGCACTGACAAAGGTTCTACAATCTGAGGTACAGGATCTCAGGATAAATCCTGAGGGCATTTCACTGACCTTCTCAAACCAAAAAGCTACAACTCTTGTTGCATAGGTCCTGCTTTACCTTGGTCTTAACCATCCAGTAGAAAAGTATGAAGACGAAATATAGGAAGTAAAGCCATGCTGTTAAGTTGAGCTGTGGGGGACTCAGGTCAATAATTTCTGACATTGCCAGTTAAACAGAAGACCCACTGCTATTATAGGCTACTGAACTCTTTTAGAATATTTTGCTGAGTTTACACACCTATAATATTCAATAACGGAACTTAGAAAAAATGGGGTATACCGATGAATGTCCATTTTGTATCTGTGTATTCAAAGTGGTTGGGATAGATATATAGTTGCATTCTCTTAATGAATAGAATGATTTGTTCTAATGGTGTTTGTAAATAGGATCACAAGTCCGCATCTTGTACAGCAATTAACCACTAAGAAGAATATATGCAGTGTATTATTTGTTGAAACTGTACTTCTGATTGGATTTGAAACTGTCTCATTGCTATCTGTTTATCAATAAAACTTTGAAAAAAAATAAAAAGTAAATGATGCTATCAGATTAAATAAGATGAGCATTGTCTCCTAAGTTCTGCAGTGAACACTATTTACCTTAAATTTTTAGTTTTAGTTGAGTTGTGCAAGTCAAAGGCTGATTAGAATATGTTCCAGAGAAATTAGTTGTCAATGAAATTGTTGTCAATGAAAGCCAAGAAATGGAGTGAGCCATAGCTGGAAGGCAGAGTATAAAAGGAATGTTTACTGGCTTATATAAGGTGAATAGGAAGAAGAAGTTTGTTTGAAAGCTAAGAATAAGGAGTAAGATCAATTTTGAAGCAAATTTGATGGAAAAATAAGATGGTACTGAAGTAAAAGATTTAACAAATCTGTATCCTTAAGAAATCAGGAAGAAATAGAATCTGGTGCCCTACTGAAGGGGTTGGATTTCAACGGGAGCAAGAATTATTCATAATAGTAAATAAGGTCCATCTCCAGGACAAATGAATATCAGAGAGTAGATTAGAAGACGGTGGGCATTAGATGCAAGAATATTCTCATGAAAAAGATACTGGCTGAACTAAGACTTGAAGATGAACATAATCTCATAGGTAAGAAATAGGTGGTGCTGACAGAGCATTCTACATTAGGAAAACAACCATGTTGTCCTTGAACTGGTGACATCAGTATCACACCAGAGCCTGTTGGAAATGAAATCCAGATCTACTGAGTCAAAATCTGTATGTTAAGGAAACCCCCACGTGACTTACAGGTACATCAATATTTAACAAAATTTGTTCTAACATTCGTATTTATTACATTTTATTACTTTTTGTCTGTCTCCCATGCTCCCTACCCCAGTTACTAATGAGAGATAGAAGTCACTCTTAATCCTGAATTTGGAACTACCTAGTTTGGTGCTGTGAAGACATACACATGAGTGAAAGACAACACACCAGGCAAGACTTTGATTGCTCCAGGCAAGATCCCCCACCAGTCAACTGTTTCTAAAAGAACGAAGTTACCGGTTCCTCCAGTTACCGGTTCCTCCAACCTAACCTTATAACTCATGTGGTTCATATGCGTGTCTGGAAATGGAAAAATCTGCTGGGGAACCAAAAATTCACGTGTCCATTACATTTTACAAGTGGACACTCTTGAATTCCTACTCTGTCACCTAAATGTCCTATTTCAGATGCTGGGCACCTTCTGCACCTCTACAATCCTGGCAAGTGCCAAGTTGGACTTCAAAGAATCAAAGAAAGATATGTCTCTTCTATAAGGCTCTCCCTAATTTCTAAAAGAGATAAAGAAATACATTATTCACCAACCTTATTGCAATTACAGAACATTCTGACTCTGCATGGGAAATGTATTATTAAATTTCCAACCTTTTGTTTTTATGAAAAGAAAATAAAAAGTAAATTAGGAAAACAAGACTTTCAGTTCAGACATAGGTTCATTTTTTTCCTGTAAAGTTCAAATATAAACACCAGAAATAATGTAAGAGATAGCCATGGGAGAATCATGAAAGGTAGAAAATGAAAGGAAAACTAACTAGACACCTCAGAATTAGAGGAACAGGGCAGGAGAGACAGCTCAGTGGCATAAGTGCCTGCCTGGCAAGCACAAGGTCCTGAGTTAGGAAAGGGAAGGGAAGGGAAGGGAAGGGAAGGGAAGGGAAGGAAAGGAAAGGAAAGGAAAGGAAAGGAAAGGAAAGGAAAGGAAGAAAGAATTAGAAGAACAGAAAGTGTCAGTATTTTACAACCTCAACCAACCAGAAAGGTTTCTCAAAACTACTGTTTCCCTCCTGGCTTTCAACCTAGCAAGAGAAGGCAGCCCACACAGATGGCCCTCACCCTGGGATTGAAAGGAAGCCTCACCAGAGCAACAAGCAATGTTTGCAGGCACCATCCCAGCAGTGATAGAGAGGGATTAGGAAGCCGGGTGGTAATAGAAAGCCAGAGGAAACACTCTGTACCCCACTCCACCCCCCCCCACACACACACACACACTCACACTTAGAGACACAATAGCCCTACAAGGGGGAAATTATGCAGTAATGGTGCTTAACTGATGTTTTTTCCCCCCAGAACCTGAGACTACCTCCCCCAATAAGAGATGCAGGGTAATCATGGGCAATAACAGAAGTAATTTTGCTACATATGCATAAGACCAGAGTCTTCTGGAGTGGATTACACTCCTATTTCTACCTAGGGGATCCTGATAGGAACCTCTCTCTGCCCCCTTAGGTAGCACAAGCAGGAGCCAGTGGGCGTCCCAGAGTCAATTAAGCAGGCCAAAACAGCACCACCAATACTCTGAAAATGAAGGGTTCATTGGCAGCATACCCAACAAAGGTAGGCCAGGACCTGCATGTTAAACCTAAGCAGGGAGACTGCCTACTATCTCATTGCTATTTCTTTCTCAATAAAATTATGGGAAAATAAAATAAGATTCAGAGCCTCCTAACACAACAGCAAAATGCCCAAGATACAATGACCACAAGACAAGGAACAAAGAAGCACTGAAGTAGAACAATCACTGTTAACTACATTGAGAACTTAAATACAGAAAAGGAATGGTACAGAGAAGGAGGAAACAGCTAAGAACTACAGCAGCCAGAACTAGCATTTGCACACTGTGTAACAGGGTGCTGGTCTAGAAATTTAATATGAATTGACATTTTCTGTTCTAACAACCCTACAACTTATGAACTATTTTCACTATCTATTTTATCAGATACGTGAACTAAAGCTCCAAGGGTTATTTAACCTGAACTAGTCACATAGCTCGAGTGTGATAGAGTCGTAGTTCGCAAACTGGCAGTCGTGTTCCATCTCCTGCACTTAGGGAGGGTGACGTAAAGTAGATGGGTAGACAGTAAAAGGTCCGTGGCTATCTTTCTGAGGAATCTAGCTTTTGTTCCATAAGCAAACAACTTCATGAGAGGATCTGTACTTTAAAAACCTCATGGAAATAATAGAAAGGTTGATTGAAGACTAAAATGGGAAAAGCTAAGAATCACCTCAGTAAGCAAACCAAAGCCTATAAAGGATCTACTCTACACAAATTACAATGTTACTGAAGAGAGACTATTTCCAGGTGCAAAAGTGACCATTAGCAAAGCGATATAATAATACTAAATATTTAGGCAGACAATGTCAAAGGCTCAAGATACAGGAAGTAAAAGTTGATAAGACTTTAAGGAGAAACAGAAAAATAAATAATCATAGTAAGGAACCGCCGGCCACTTTTCTCAATGATCCATAGAATGAGTGGATAGAAAGTCAATAGTGACATAGATGAACATTATTAACTTAATTATTGATTCTAAAATTGACATTTACAGAACTCTCTCACAAAAAAAAAGAAAATTCAGACTATTTAGAGCCCAGTGCACTTACCAATATGGGTGTGCATTAAGCCATGAAGCAATTCTCAATAAATTAAAAAGGGTCAAAGCAAACAGCTACATTTTATGACAAGTAGTTAAATGAAAAATGAATAGCAAAATGGAATCTGGAAACTTCCCCTAAAATATTTGGCAATCAAATGTACCCTGTTAAAACACATCTGTCAAGGAAAAAAATCACAAACTCATTTACCTGAAAGAAAATGAAAGCACACGGTATTGGAACTTATGGACTACAGCTAAAACAGTTCTCTTAGAGAAATGTAGGACACTAAGACCTGTGTTAGAAAGTAAGGATTAATTGGCCTCAGAACCAGTCTGAAAAATCTAGAAAAATTACACACAAATAGAGGAAAGTAGGATAGAAATTCTAATGATAAGAGCAAAAAGCAGCAAAATAGGAAAACAATGCAATTAACAACTGGTTCTTTGAGAAGATCAATAAAGCAAATAAATCTCAAGACAGGCTGGCATGCAAAAAAGAGAGACAGTGACACATTACTAATATTTACTGATAGAAAGTATAAATAACTTTATATCAAACCATCCTGACAGATCAGATAGTGATTAAAAGATAAAATGAAATGCAAAATCAAAGAGACAATACAAGAGCTCTAGATCCAAGGAAATAGATTTTGTAGTTAACTAATTTCCTAGCAATAAAACCCTAGGTACAGATGGCTTTACTGGTGAATTCTATAAAATAGCTATAAAAGATCTAATTCTGCATTATGTCTTGTAGGAAAATAAAGAAATACTTCTGAATTCAAAGTATGAGGCCAGCATAGAATGAGTGTTATCTAGAGCATGTTAGATAATACCCAAGCCAAAGAAAATATTATACTAAAAACTGTAACTCTACCTTTGTCTTGAACATACAATAGTTGTTAAAACTCTTTAACAAGAGGTTGATTAATAGCCATGGAAAGATAAATTCTAAACTGGGTGTGGTGGCACACACCTGTAATCCCAGCACTTGGGAGGCTGAAAACAGGAGAATCACTACGAGTCTGATCTACATAGTGAAACCCTGTACACCCTGTAAACACTGTCCTAAACACAGAAAAGAAAAAAGAAAGAAATTCTAGTGTTCCATTGCACAACATAGTAATTAGAGGTAATGCTCTATATAATTAAAAATAAAGCTAAAAATAATGTTTTCACCACAAAGAAATAGTAAATGCATAAGACAGAGATATTTAGTCTGTATCCCTATCCCCTTTTTTTGTTTAGTTTAATTTTTTTTTTTTTTTTTGGTAGTAATGGAGATGGAACTCAGGACCATGTGCTTGCCAGGCAAGCACTTATTCTACTGGGCTATCTCCCTGGTGAGATATTTAGTCTGACTTGAAAGTTTTATAAAGTTTCTATGTATCAAAACATTACACTGCACAACATAAAAATGTACAATTTATTCATCAATTAAGTTTTTTAAATAGAGCAAATTGAATCCAAAAATATACTTTAAAAAAGCACTATATCATGACTGAATGAGGTTATCTAGAGCATGTTAGATTGCCTTAACATCTGAACGTCAACCAATAAAACTTATATTAACAAATCAAAAATGAAAAGCACACAATCATCTCAATAGACCAAAAAAAAGTATCCGCTGAAATTTAACATCCATTTTTAATGAAAAAACTCTCAGGTAACTAAAAATAGGAAAAAATTTCCTCACCAAGTAAATGTCATCAATAAAAGCCTGTAGTTAGCACTATATTTAAGTATGAAAGTGAATTTCCCACCTATGATCAGGTAGGAGGCAAAGCTATTTGCTTTCATCATTCGTTCTAGAGTTTCTAAGAACTGAAATAAGATATGAAAATGAATTATAAGTATTTAAGATAGAAACAATTAAAACTGCAGATGACACGAATATTTATGCAGAAAATTGAGTAATTTACAAAAAAGATACCAGAACTAATAAGTGAAATTAACAAAATATGAACATTCAAGGCCACTATAAAAAGTCAATTGCATTTTTATATAATAGTAAAAAAAATGAGAATATAAAATAAAAATAATAGTATCAAATAATACTCATGGGTAAATTTGATAAAATTGACAATCACAAATTATTGCTGAGAAAAATTATAAAGACCCTCAATTAATAAGATATGAATGTCTTAAATGTGTTCAGGGATCAGAAAATTTTTATTAGGATATCATTTCTTCCCAAGTTAGTCTTTACGGTTAATGAATTTCAGCAACAATTTTTGTAAAAATTAACAGATTTCAAACATTTTCACAAAAGTATAAAATACAGGATTATCAAAATAATTTTTAAAATAAGTAAATATTTGGGGGAAACTATCTGATTTTAAGACTTATTACAAAACTTATCAAAATAATGTTGAATAACTGTAAAGATGTACACATATTAAGGGGATAAAACAGAGGATATACTTCTGTACATATATGATCAATTTTTAACAAAAGCTCCAAGGTAGTTTGATGAAGACAAGACAATGACAAAGTAATTATTCTGGAACAAGGGATGACCTAACTGTGTAAAGATCTTAACCTTTTATCTCTTTTCATAACTTGTACAAAATTTACTGACAACTCATCTTTGAATAAAATACAAGATTAAAAACAAAGAAAATTCTAGAAGAAAATAGGAGGAATCTTAGTAATACTCAGTTTGGGCAGGGGAAACAAATATAACACAAAGAAAGAAAAAAATGGGTTCTACTAAAAGGATATACTGATGGCAAATAAACATGCGAAAAGATGCCCAATACCACTGGTTATTAGGGAAGTAATAATAATATTCCAAACAGATATCACTCTATTCCCAGTACAGTGACTACAATTAAGGTGGCTGAACATAATAAATGTTGACAAGGATATACAATAGCTCAACTCCGACAGCTCTAAGCAAGAATATAAAATGCTACATCATTGCAGAAAATAGGTTAGCAGGTTTTTTTAAAGGTATACACCCTACTATACAACCTGGCCACCTCTTTCTTGGTTGTTTTCTCAAGAGAAACAATAACATGTGTTCACACAGACTCACATGAATGTTTGTAGCTTTACTTATAATAGCCAAAATCTGTAGACAATACAGATATCCAACAAGGTAATGAATATTTTAAATGTGAAAAATAGTATGGGTAATGGAATGTGGAAAGAAGTAAAATAAAAATACATACAACATAAATGAATTTCAAAATAATCATATTAAATTAAAAAAAACAA
>NW_004524846.1:316736-320086 GCF_000260255.1 Octodon degus | reverse complement strand
AAAAATATGAAATATAGTGAGAGAAAATATCAGTGATTACCTAGGGGGAACAGAGAAAAGCAAATGATTATGGTGGGAACTTCTGAAGGCTGTCCATATTCATCACTTTGATTATGATTATTTTTCGGTCATTCATGTAAAGATGTCAAAGCTGAACACATTAAGCAAATGCTATTTTTGTATATAGGTTATGCCTCAGTAAAGTTGTTTTTAAAACATCATATTTTTAAATATTTTGATTGTTCACAGCCTGATGCAATTTTTTTTTATTTGTTTGTTTTTTTTTTTGTTTGGTACAGGGGCTCATTATACAGCTTGGACTCTGATGATCCTCCTGTCTCAGCCTCCCCAGCACTGGGATTAGAAGCTTGAGCCACCATGACCAGTTTCAGTGGCCAGCATGGCAAGCCCAGAGTCCTAGGGGCTGGCACTACATGCAGTACTGGGGATGGAACCTGGGTCCTTGCATTTGCCAGGCAGGCGCTTAGACTACCAACCTATCTCTCCACCCCCCGATGCAATTCTTAAATCTGGTAGAAATTTTCACCTGAATCTGTTTCTACTATTTATTTTGAATCTTTTCTAAAATCTGATTTTAAAAAATAAAATCTATATTTATCTTCCTATGTTGTAATTATTCAGATGATTTTATTTTTCCCTCTAATAACTTTGTTTTTGGTTTTTTTGGTTTTTTGGGTTTTTTTTTTTTTTGGTTTTTTTTTTGTTTTGTTTTGTTTTGTTTTGTTTTTGTTTTTGTTTTTGGCAGAACCGGGGATTGAACTCAGACCCTTGTGCTTGCCAAGGAAGCATTTATTCCACTGAGCCATCTCCCCAGCCCCGCTTCCCTCTAATAACTTTGAATCACTATTTCCTGCCTTAATTTTTCAGTTAACCCTGCCATAATTTATATTTTCAATACTTTTTAATTTGGTTTCCAGGATTCCCCATTTCTGCTTGTTCACTAATTATCTTATTTCTATCCAGTGAGACTGAGTCATAAATTCTGCCTCCGCAACAACATGAAACTTCTCAATGTTAAAAATTCTCTAACAATTGAAAATCCCCTCTTTTCAAAAACATTCCCAAATTCCTATAGTTTATGAATTTCAAAACATTCATAAACCATGATAGAAAGCTAAAATGGAAAATAAAACAAAATTTCTAACTTGTAAAACCCACTCTAACTGGATTTCAGCATCTCAGAAAACAGTGAAAATGTTCAAAAAGGCAACTCTACATAGCTTAGAATATTGTTTCTCATCTTCAAATATGTACACAGAAACATATGTACACAATTTCTATAAAATTGACGTTAAAATGTCATATAAATTTCAATTACTGAGTGAATATTTTATGAAAATAAAATTATAGGACATCGAAGTTTCACAATATCAAGAATGCTCAATTTAGAGTTTTTACTAAGTAGAGAAATATAATGACTTTTAAAGATTTGAAGAAAAACACCTCAACATTTCAGTACATTGCAACTGAATATAAACTACTTTCCCAAAAGTTTTTAAAATGGTAGAAACCTACAAATTCTTCAGTAACAGATATCTTAGAATACTTACAGGGTTGTTAAACATTCTCTTTAAAAATGTCAAAAGTTTATACTAAAAGTCAATATTTTTCTTTAAATTTATTTTGATTATAAGTTCAGACTGCCAAAAAAAAAATGAAAATCTACCAAAAAACTCATCATATCACCCCTATAGATCCTGTCCTAAAATACAAAAAAAAAAAAAATCACAATTCTAGTTGAAATTTAATTAAACAAGGAGGTATTCTCAAGACAATATAAGTATATTTTTCTTTAAAGTCCTATAGCTTTACTATACTTTCTATGACATTTTTATTTCCTTGAAATGGATATTTCTTACAAAGGAAGTAAGTTTCCTTGTCCAGACATGGAAATGCAAAATATACAAAAAGGGAAGAACACTTAGACTGAAACAGGAAAGTAATGCTTTTCTCAGAAGGAATTGAATGGAAAGAGAACAAGGACAACGAGAATGCCATGTAGGTTTAGATATATGAATAATGCTCACGGGATTTAAAGCAGATGATATCTGCAGAAAAGACAATGGCATTTCCACTAGAAGCTGCATACACTTACAAAGAGAAATCAGAGGAAGAATACATGGCTTTTGAGTAGATCACCCTTGTCAACAATGTTTACTGTACAAAGGATATTGTAAGTGATAAATCCAATCACAAAGTTTCATTTCAAAATAGTTACATAATACGCTATAGAGTTAAAAGACAATAACACAAGTGAGTTTAGACTTCTGTGATTTTATTGTTCATTTTCCAACTTTCATGCTCACTCTTGAGATTCCCTTTCATTTACTGTATTCTCATATTTTTTCAGATTTCTATACTTTTTTAGACTTCTATAACCTCTCAGCCTCTGATTACTAGTTAGGACCTAACTTCAGCTCAGGAGTTTTTTTTTTTAAATCTCACTTGAATGACACCTTATATTTCAATAGTACAAACCTACTTGTTCTTAGCATTAGATACATCTTCAGGAACAAGAAACATTTATTCAAATTTTGTAACACCTTTAAAAACAACGGACCCCAATATTTGCCCTGAGGCACCTGCTACCAAGGAGATTGACAGTCAGTACAGACATTCTCTACTACAGCTTCACATGCAGGGCCTTGTTCAGATCATGGAGGTAAAATTGCAGCTGAGTCTCTTGCAAGGGGAAGTCTACAGTAGGAACTATATCAGTTGATGAGCATGTTTATCAGCAAGGTCTCTACTTCAGAGACCCTCTCAGCTGACAGAGCCCAAACTTCTGCAGAGGCCACTTTTGCAGGCTCCCCCTAAACTGGCAGCTGCTGAACCTCAGAAGGGTCTCTTCTGTCAGAGCCTCCACACAACAGTGGAGACTGAACTTCAGGAAGGGCCTCTTCTTCACAGTCCCTCAACTGGTGGAGGCTGAACTTCAGATTCGACCTCTTCTGTAGAGGTCTCTTCAAGTGAAGAAGAGTAAACTTCTGCAGAGACCTCAACTATTGGAGATGAAGTGGCATGAGAGGCCTTTTCTGGGGACTTTTCAGATGATAGAAACTTGACTTTAGCAGGTGCCTCTTCTGTAGGAAATTTTTCAGCTTGCAAAGACTGGACTTTGGCAGGGACCTCTTTGGAAGGAGCCTCTTCAGCTGATGGAGGCTGAACTTGACCAGGGGCTTCTTCAGCTGGTGAAGACAGGACTCTAGCCGGGGCCTCCTAGGCTGGTGAAGACTGGACTTCAGTACGGGCCTCCTCAGCTGGTGGAGGCAGGACTTCAGCAGGGGCCTCCTCAGCTGGTGGAGGCTGAACTCCAGCAGGGGCCTCTT
>NW_004524846.1:316317-316595 GCF_000260255.1 Octodon degus | reverse complement strand
GCTGGACTTCAGTACGGGCCTCCTCAGCTGGTGGAGGCAAGACTTCAGCAGGGGCCTCCTCAGCTGGTGGAGGCTGAACTCCAGCAGGGGCCTCTTCAGCTGGTGGAGACAGGACTCCAGCAGGATCCTCTTCAGCTGGTGAAGGCTGGACTCTAGCAGGGGCCTCCTCAGCTGGTGAAGACAGGACTTCAGCAGGGGCCTCCTCAGCTGGTGGAGGCTGGACTTCAGCAGGGGCCTCCTCAGCTAGTGGAGGCTGGACTTCAGCAGGGGCCTCCTCA